>NC_135786.1:145895000-145982500 GCF_051106095.1 Pogona vitticeps
CTAGAACTATGCCAGTTCAAAACTTATTAAATATTAAAAATGCAAGGAGAATGGGCACAGGCTGTTGCTGCTACTGTCCCTTCCCTTTCTGCATTAAAACTTGAAATTCTTGCCACCTTGACCACTTCCTGGGAACCCTCCCCCCAGGAATGCAAACTATGCCCTCCCTCTTGCCTCTGTGTATCTCCTGGCAGTTGGAGAAAGTGGGCTAGCTGGTCGTGAAAGCAAGCAGGAGCTACCACCAACACCTAATGGCCTAAGAGAAGCCTTCACCAAGTGGAAAGCTGGGAAGCACTTCCCTTTCCTGTGCACTTACAAGAAACAAGTCAAGGGTTGCAGTTTTCATGAGAATGCACATGCCAGCACAAAAACCACTTGACATTATAGTGATTCTAAAAAAATTGGAACCAGATTCATAGTGTTGGAACTCATAATTTATGTTTGTTAGGGATCTGACTTAGCATTTACTTCATTTCTACACATTTCTATAAATTATGTTCAAAGTGACTCACAAAAACCAATACAGCAAATTGCAGTGTAGTTAAATGTAACTAATCAAAAATTTAAAACATCTAGATAAAATTCAAAGGACAATGGCAGGATGACAAGCATGAGTCAAATTGCAAAATACAAGCTGTCAGTTAAAAGCTTGCCAGAACATTTATGTTAACTACAGGTCTAAAGGCAGATAGAAAACTCTGTGGATATGAAGGGCTTCACAAGTCAAAACCATCACCTTGAACTGACCCTCAAGGGGGGGGGAACTGCTAGCAAACGAGACTTGTATAACTGTATAGTTCTCTGATTTCTGATTTGGACAGCGGAAACCTACAATCTGTGTTGAACAGAAGCCCTATATAGATAGCACTGTAATAATCTAACACAGTGGTCAGGGAACAGGGGTAAATTGCCCCAAATGGGGTAAAAATGAAATTCCTGGGGGTAATGAGAATGGTTGCGGCAGGCATTTTACTCCCAGGCATTTTATTTCCGATGATGCTGTGTGTAAGCGGGCGTTCCGTTGCGGGGACAGTGAGCCCTGGTGAGGAACTGCATAGGGCACCCGCCTGTCCTCCTTGCCTCCAAAGTGGGGGGGGGGAGGGTGGCAAACCAGGCCAGCTGGACTCTTTGCCCGTTGGAGTCCTGGCCAGAGCTCTCCTTCCTGCCCACGCCTACCCACCCGGCGTGCTGGCGAGGAGGCCCCCTTCCCACCCCACCACACCTGAGCTCATGGCCAGTGGACCTGCCGGCCCTGTGGCGCCCACCTCCCCTCGCCAAGGATGTGCTTTCCCAGTGGTGTGGCAGCTCCAGACTGGCTGCCCAGAGAGGTCCCAGGCAAACACAGAGGCAGGGTGGGGGTCAGCAGCGGATGGCAAGAGCCAAGGGGGTAATGTCAATGTATATAAATTTTGGGGGGGGGGGGGGGTAAAAGGTAAAAAAGTTCCCTGAACCTTGATCTAACAGCTCCACAGTGGGATGCCCATGAAGGATGCTGAGGTGTTATTTAAAAGGCTCCAAGCCAGAGCTGGGATTGGAATACCTGTATAAATTATTCTGATGCAACGTATCAATCCTCTAGGGAGACAACATACTTGGTGGGCCCATGGATCTCCCTGGAATATTTCAGTTTCAATGTCATGCAGCAGGGAGTCTCCTACTAAAACTACTCTTCTTTTTAAAGGGTGTGGATTCAGTGACTCTGCTGAGCTGAGCTTCAACTTCTCTCATGTCATCCCATGGGGCCTACGGGAGCAGGAATAATTTTTTTTAGTACTGAATCTGGAGCTTGCACACATATTCTTTCACACACAAACCTACTCGTATTTTCAGGGGTCAAAAATCCTTGCTACTGTACTTCAATTCAGCAAGAAAATCTTGCTTATCTATGGTCTAATAGAAGATCCTTTTGTTTTTGTCAAGAAACCTCCAGGCACTCTTAAAGTTAAAATGGGCTTCAAGATGAAATAAGTAGCACGTCTAATCCATTGTGAGGCTCATGTGTTCTTGCTGTCACTGTCAAATCACTCATGTCAGGGAAGAAAGAAGACACCATTGATGTTTAACTCTTCTTAAAAATGTTTGAGTGAAATGAAAGTCAGGGCAGTTGGTTGTTGTGGATTTTTCGGGCTCTTTGGCCATGTTCTGAAGGTTGTTCTTCTTGACGTTTCACCAGTCTCTGTGGCCGGCATCTTCAGAGGATTGGAGTAGGAACTCTGCCCATACTCTTCTACTCCAGTCCTTTGAAAATGCCAGCCACAGAGACTGGCGAAACATCAGGAAGAACAACCTTCAGAACAGGGCCAAAGAGCCTGAAAAACCCACAACAACCATCATATCCAGGCCGTGAAAGCCTTTGAGAATACATTAGGGTATAGTTCTTTAATTCTTTGCAATACAAAATAACAAAAGATTATGTTGCCTGGAAGAGGCGTGGTGGCACTGTGTGTTAAACTGCAGAAGCCTCTATGCTGCAAGGTCAGAAGACCAATAAAATAAAATGAAATTAATATTTCAGGTTACCCTGGGGGCTGCAGCAGAGAAAGAGAAAGAAATTTCCAAAACTTCTTCCAACTGAATGTTATATTTAGTCCAACAAGCCCACTGAGTTCAGAGGTGGTCTTGACTGTTCCACTGATGGCTCACAGTTGTTTGGTCCTAAAATATTTGAGAAATGAAGCTTGCCACCTAGATTGCAATTCACCTCATTGTGAGTTTCTCATCTGGAAAAACAGAAACATTACTTTGCTAACTTGGAAACCGTCCAGAATATTAGAGGGAGGGGGAATTGGCAATATCTCTTTTAAAAAGAAACCTGTTTCTACACTACATATTTTATACCTACCTCTAAGTTACTGAACCTCAGAATTCTACTGGAAAACAAAGCAGATTCCAGGAGTGTAAACTCTTCCCTCTGCCATTCTAGATAGCCCTCCAACCCTGACAGCTTCTGCAGTAGTAATATGTCACATATAGCCCTTGAGTTCAAAATTTCCCCCTCCTTCTGTGGCATACTGGGAGAGGAGCATCCTATTTACAACTGACTTGAGAAGTAGTTCAAGCTCTAAACAGTGTCTGGCTCCTGGTTGTCAAGTGAGTTTCATGGCTCAGTCGTGATCTGAAACTGGGTCTCCTTATCCACAGTGTCACTTGCTTTCTCTCACTAGGTGTTTCACTGGAAAAAATATATATTATTTTTCAATGTGGTGCTAGTAACAAAAGGAACATTCTCAATAAATGCAAATATTTTATTTTCAAAGCAGTGGCTGTTGCTAAACATTTATGCCCCCCCCGAGTTCTTTATAGGAAACAAGTTTGGTGTCATCTGTCACATGCGACTTTTTGTCTTCTGAATTCATACTGTTATTTTCAAAATGCCTCAACCCAGGTTGATTAAAATAATTTTATGTTGTTGAGTACGGAGTGTAACCTGCATACCTTCTGGGTTTCTTTTACCAAGGAAATTAAATGAATAGCAGCATCTGCTAGTCTAGAAATAATTATTTTGTTTTACAAGAGGGACAAAAGACACCCACAATAAATACAATAAAGTGTGCTGCATACCTGTGTTAAAAGAGTGTAATTATTCTCTCTAACAGAACAACACAAAAGTATTTAATTTGTTTCCTCCCTTTCTATTATATTATATTTTCCCTTCAACTCCTTATTAATTTAGTAATTCTTGCCATTTTTGAATTCCATGAAAATTCATACTTAACTCACGATACTTTGTACGTCCTGTTATTGAGAAAATCCAAGGAACACAGAAAGTATCTCTTGAGATTTTGACCAATTCAAAACATATAAAGACTGGCTTGGGTGCATTCAGAAATATAGTGATAAACTGTGAGTATAAACCACAGTTTATATTATGTGAATACAAACTGTGGTTTATAGTCACAGAATTTAGCTACAGCAAGCCTTGGACGTATGTCAGAGAGAAAGTTAAGATGTTTGGGCTGCGGTTCCCAGAATAATATAGAGGCTTGCGGAATAGTTTTTCAGAAAAGTAACTTGTATCTCTGGTTTACAGATTCCATTCTCTTTTTGCTTCCTCTGGAAAAGCTAACAGGAAGACAGCTTTCACTTTCATCTTTATTAGCTTCAGCTTGTTCTAACCTCTGAACCAGAAAAAAGGTGTGTCTAATTTTAATTAGGATTTGAAAACAACCCAACTTTAAACCTTAGGCTAGGAAGTTGATGGACTTCATCTCTCAGCTCTGACCAAATTAGCTGAGGCTGATAGGAACTGGAGTTCAACAACATCTTGAAAGCCACAGTTCCTTGGTCCACTGCATGTTGGTCAGGTAAAACAATTAGCCCTGTCATCCTAATATTATTGTGTTTTCAAGCAAAAGCTACAGTTCTATGTCCCTGACAACGCACAGAATGCAGCCTTAGAGTTTTGACTGGAAATTTCCTGCAACACACTGGACAAAACACAAGCTTCAGAAGGAAGATCCAATGACAGAGTTCCTCTCCTGACCCTCCCAGGCACAGTGGATGTTTTCCAGATAGGACAGGTGGGGAGAGTCTGGATAGGGTTTGGAGAGAGAATGTGGATGATCCACAGTCCTCCTAACTCCCAGTCAAGGTTTATTTTTGGAGTAGCATTTAGACCAGGTCCAGGACTGAATGAATTTGCATAATTTATTATAATAAGAGAGAACTTCACTGGAACAGAATGGGGCCCTATGTAGGAGGGGGAAAGAGAAAACCCAGGCCACTCCACAGTTTCCTCCTTCTAAACCCTAAACGGTTTGGGACCTCGATATTTGGCGGAACGCCTTCTCCCACCAAGATCTACCAGGACCACCCGCGCGAGCTAAGAGGTGAGGCTGAGGAACCTGACGCTGAGGGAGGCCCAGAGGGAAAAGACGCGAAACCGGGCCTTCTCGGTGGTGGCTCCTCCCCTTTGGAACAATCTCCCTCCTGAGATTCGTGCGGCCCCTACGCTGGGTACATTTAAAATTCAACTAAAAACATGGCTTTATGTCCAGGCCTTCCCTCCCGCCAGCATTTTATCTAATTTAATTTAATTTTCTCTTCCTTATCTATCTATCATTTATGATTTTTGGTATGTTTTGTTAATAACCGATGTTTTGGTTTTATATTATTATAATTGTATATATCCTGTTGTTAGCCGCTCAGAGTGGTATAAATATACCAGATGGGTGGGATATAAATCAAATAAATAAATAAATAAATTCTAGCAATGCTTTGGGGTAAATCAGAGTCTCTGACAGCAGTACTGTCCAGTTTGGGGGCATCTAATCAACACACATAAAACTTTATCCTAAACCTGCTATGTCATTTGCCATTAACCAAACTCTAGGTCTCTAAACATAAAAATCAGAGCTTGAAAGAAGAATGAATGTCCTACACCCATTCATAAAGGGACCCAGAGCATCAGCCTACCACTGCTTAGTTATGAATGGTTTCAGCATGCCATTATATTCACTCTCCTTGAAAGTAACGTAGGCTGTGCATAACATGTATTGGGGAGCTGAATACAAAGCTAGGCTGTGGGAGTGGGATTGCAAGTGCACATTTTGTAAGATACAGGTTGTTGGGCATTAAAAATATTCTGTTTTGCATGAATTATGTATTAAATGTTTCCTAGTGTCATCACCAGGAGTGCATGAATATTCACAAATTATTCTCATGTATAACCATGAATATGCATGATTGAGCACAAATTGTGAAGAGGAGAATCTGATCATGAATATTTATGTCGTATATAAAATGAGACCATGACACTGAATGTTATAGCACCTACTCTAAGACTTCTCTCTTGGTAGTAGGTGAAGTGCTGCAATATGCTAACAAAATAGACACTATCTGGCACATAGTTTAGTGGGAAAATTGTCTTCCTCTTCAGAGTCGCACACCTTTCCCCACCAGAGAAAAAGCGATTATTGATTTCATTTTCCAGCCGAAAGCAAAGAGTAATCTTAAATGGAATTTTCGCCCTCCCCTTCTAGGCCAAGTAGAAACGTGACTTTCTTATGCAGCATGGGAATTAAAAGGAAAGGCATGCAGGCAGGAAGCAAGGAGGGAAAAAAGGAAGGATTCATTGTGGTGCATGGGCTGTCAAGTATGGTGGCTTTATTTCCAGATATAACAGCCAAAATTCTCTTACATCTACACAAATGACATAACTTTTTGAGGCAGGTGGTCTCGAGTTAAAAATCACTGTAGACATTATCAGTTCCACACTGAGTCACACAACTCAGTACACAACAAATGACACCTACACTGTCTTCTTAACTTGAGGCAATTAATCTCAAAGAGTTATGTTGCTTGTGTTAAGCCAGCATTACTAGAAAAGAATTTTTTTTGTCTGTTACATTTATTCCTCCCCTCCCCCTTTTTTTTCAAGATACTCAGTATCGGATTTCCCCATTCATTTTGTCTCACAGATATACCTAAAACATTGTGACAGGCCCAAGGTCACCCAGTTGTCTTCACTGGGAAGAAATCAAAACCTGGTTTTTCTCTGTCATAATACGTACAACACATTAATTTGCCTACACTGGCACCTGTGGCTAGATAATGCTCTACATTCAGCATTCTTGTTATCCATGTTTCCTAACATATTACAATTATTCTGTTGTAGATACTTTTCTCATATTTTATACCTATCTCTAAGTTAGTGAACCTCAGAATTTTACTGGAAAACAAAATAGATTCCAGCAGTGTAAACTCTTCCCTCTACCATTCTAGACAGCCCTCCAAACCTGACAGCTTTTGCAGTAGTAATATGTCACATATAGCCCTTGAGTTCAAATTTCCCCCCTGCTTCTGTGGCATACTGGGAGAGGAGTATCCTATTTACAACCGACTTGAGAACTAGTTCAAGCTCTAAACCAGGGGTTTTAAACTCAATTTACCTGGGGGCCGCTAGAGGCAGAGTCTGGGTGAGGCTGGGCCGCATCAGATTTTCCGCCAAGCAGAGCAAGAGCCCGAGGAAGCCGCCCAGGAGTTTCCTTAGCTGACAGACAGGCGGGCTGGCTGGCAGGCTGCAGTTCTGGATGGAGGGTGCAAGAGGTGCTGTCTTGGGAGAGAGCTGGCGAGGGAGGCAAGGCTTTTTTTTTTTTTACTCTTGACAGCAGAGGATGTGTGGGCGCTTTGGGGAGGCAGGCAAGGTGAGGGCCACAAACTATCATCTGGGGGGGCGCAAATGGCCCCCAGGCCGCATGTTTGAGACCCCTGCTCTAAACAGTGTCTGGCTCCTGGTTGTCAAGTGAGTTTCATGACTCAGTCGTGATCTGAAACTGGGTCTCCTTATCCACAGTGTCACTTGCTTTCTCTCACTAGGTGTTTCATTGGTAAAAATATTATTTTTCAATGTGGTGCTAGTAACAAAAGGAACATTCTCAATAAATGCAAATATTTTATTTTCAAAGCAGTGGCTGTTGCTAAACATTTATGCCCCCCTGAGTTCTTTACGGAAACAAGTTTGGTGTCATCTGTCACATGCAACTTTTTGCCTTCTGAATTCATACTGTTATTTTCAAAATGCCTCAACCCAGGTTGATTAAAATAATTTTATGTTGTTGAGTACGGAGTGTAACCTGCATACCTTCTGTTTTTTTTTTTTTTACCAATGAAATTAAATGAATAGCAGCATCTGCTATTCTAGAAATAATCAAAACCTGGTTTGCCTCTGTCATAATACAACGCACTAATTTGCCTACACTGGCACCTGTGGCTAGATAATGCTCGCCATTCAGTATTTTTGTTATCCATGTTTTCTAACATATTACAATTATTCTTTTGTAGACACTTTTCTCTCCCGAGAATTTTGAGCAGAGTGTAGCTAGACTCTTTTGGGGTTCTACCACTGATACATCTCCCTTCCTTTGGCAGTCCCCCCAACCACTCCAAAAAATCAGCTCTGCAGTAGTGGGAAATCTTCCATAATTAACTGGTTTTCAGGTGGCATAGAATGCTGAAGTGTAACATAAGGGAAGTGCAAAAATGTTCCACTGTATTCAACCACCAAGTATAAGATAAATAAATTATTATGGAAAATGTGGAATACTGATCTTCTGAAAAATGCCCCCTCTTTCTTTCTTTCTTTCTTTCTTTCTTTCTTTCTTTCTTTCTTTCTTTCTTTCTTTCTTTCTTTCTTTCTTTCTTTCTTTCTTTCTTTCTTTCTTTCTTTCTTTCTAAAACATATTCAAAAATAAAACAATTTATGTAGACATACTCCTGTTCTGGATACAAAAAACTACAGAACTAACTTGGAATTCTAAAGGTAGATTTTGTTTCTGCTTTACATTTAGTAACCCTATTTTGCAACTGAGAGGGCTTTCTGAGCTATTCATGATTTTTTTATCATGGGCAACAGGAAAAAAAGAAAAAAAATCAAAAATCCCACTGGGCAAGCTCAGAGCCCCAGGTGCACCTAAAGTAGCTATTTGGATTCTGGCCATAATCCATTCAATTTCTGCATAATATAAAGCTCCTTATTTTTTTTTCAAAAAAGGAACCTGCAGTCTACATCCTTCACTTTCCTATTCATTAAGCAAAAATCTAAAAGGCATATAATAGAAATATCTGTTCACATTCACTTCCTGAGTATTTCATTTAAAATGCAAAGTGATTTACAGGTTTTTATCTGCACTCAGGAAGACAGAGAGATGCATACAGTTCTTATTTAAGAGTGAGAGAATAAAGACTAAAAAGAATTTGAATCTTGCCTTATCATAAAAATCACTGGGCTAAAGCATCTTTAAATCTGAGCTACCCAAGGATTAAATGGGGACATAATGCTGCACCAATTCTGTAGCCACATTATATGTACATGGATGGGGAGAAACCAAGCTGTGAATATGAAAATCTTGCAGTGAAAAATCTCTTAGTCTTGAATTTGCTGGGTTCTCAATTTACTTCTGCTAATCCTTTCTCTTCCCATTATTTCTAACAGACTGAAAAACTTTGCTTTCTCTGTATTTTTCTACACACCTTTCCCAATGTGCTCATTCTATACATTTTTCTTAATTCATTTATTTTCACACATTTCCCTCTTTGACTCAAAGGTGGTTTGTGCATGCTTTTCCAATCAAAATATCTTTAGTTGTTCAAATTTAATCGTGCACAATTTGAAAAAGAATCTGAAGCTTTCAGTGCTTTACAACACTGGAAGAGGCACATACTATTTTGGAAATATATGGAAAGACAGCATGGAGTTCCCTGGGGTGATACCTAAAGTGCTACCTGGATGCCTTGCTCAGCACTATCCAGCTAGAGCGATCTTTGAAATATTCTTGCCAACAGGAAAAGACCTGCCTTTTGCTAACTATGCTTTGAACTGTCAGCTAGGTGATTTCAATTGTTCTCACTGCTGTCAATCTGGTACTGATTTTTAAAATGATTTAATATCCTATTCAATATGGTTCTATTTACGATTTCATTTATTTAATACCTATATCTGCTGGACATGCTGGCTGGAGTGTCTGCAAAGTAAAATCCAAAACATCAAGTGAGTCACAAGTTGAGACCCATTTGTTTTAACATATTCTTTATGATTCTTGCTAACTTTCATATTGTAAATTCAAATTGCTTTCAACATACATTACCTCCAAAAACTGACAGTACCAAGAAGACCAGGAACTGATTTTGCTGGTAGAGGTGATCGTGATGATATCAATGTGTATGACATCAACCCAGAGGATCTTTGTGTTGAAAAAAAAACAGGGCTGATTTGGTTCATGTGACACTAGCTGGAGTGTCTTTTCTATGCACTTTTCTATGCACTTTCCTAATTAGGAACCCATAAGAATGCATGTTAAGGGCTGGTTCGTGGAAATACTTGGAGCCCAGCTGAAGAGCATGTCTTTAGGCGGGCCACAAATCATTTATCCTTCACACATGTTTATTTGAACCCAAAATGTCTCTAGTGCCACTCCGCTTTTCTCCTTGCTTTAAATTTAAGCATGGCGCACACATATTATAGGAAATGCAGCATGAGTCTTTAGCATCCCTAATACATTATGCAACAGTCTGCCGTTAAGTGACAACATGCCCACCCCATCCATTTGATCTATCTTTCCTTCCAGGTTGGAATCTTTATTCTCTGAGATAAATTTTGTGTGGAGTTTTAAGAGAGATGAAATAAATAAAAATGCCCTTTGTTGCTACAGATTTTTACTCAAAAAGGTATTCAATACAGTTTCAAGTCTCAGCAGGGACTGCAATAAATACCCATCTGTTTGCTCATGTGTTCCGAAAAGGGCACCTTTTATCATTTGTACAAGGAGAAGGTTCTCCGCCTGATGACAAAGTTAAATCACTCTACTTTTCTGAAATCTGCTTAGCCCCGTGACCCACCAATGTCACCATACTGTGAAGGTGTAAATATTCACTAATCTCTCCTCCCTAGATCACACATATTATTCAAACTGCATACTTTGCAAGTTCTCCGCCATCTGTTCTTTATCCTCTCCAGATATCACCACAAACACTTGAGAAATTCCACAAACTGTACTTTTTAGCTGAAATGCCTAGGAATCTCCCCCCGCACCCAAGACTAAAAACAGTGCTGCCATTTCCCATTTACTGTAAATGGAAATTGACATTCTTAAGCCTCTGTCCCTCTCACTTCTATGGATCTTCCTACTTTGCTACCCATATCCTGCAGTTGTGTTCAAAATTATTCAACCCCCAATGCTGTAAAGGGACTATAGTGTACATTTGGAATTGTATTCAGAATGAAATCCTACAAGGACATTTTAAAGAACCAAATGCAACTAAAATAACATCAATTGTTTATGTAATACAGTAGTAAATATTTCTTTTGTGGTTTCTTCATTGCCACAATTATTCAACCCCTTAAAGACTACCACTCTGAAGAAGAGAGGTTCATTCAGGTGTTTTCGATCAGGTATTGAAAACACCTGTGGATGTCACCGAGCACCAGTCAAGCATAATAAGCACCAATTAGGCAGCTTTAAAATGACTGTGATACTCAGCTCCTTCTAGACATTTACTGGTGTGGTTACAAACATGGTGAAGTCAAGAGAATGGTCCAGGAAGACAAGAGAAGAGGTGATTTGTCTTCACAGGAAGGGCAATGGCTATAAGAAGATTGCAAAGAAGTTAAACATACCAAGAGACACCATAGGAAGCATCATTCGCAAATTCAAGGCAAGCGGCACTGTTGAAATGCTACCTGGTCGTGGAAGAAAGAAGATGCTGACTTCGACTGCTGTGCGCTACCTAAAGCGTAGAGTGGTGAAAAGTCCCCGTGTGACTGCTGAGGAACTGAAAAAAGATTTGTCAGATGTGGGTATAGAAGTTTCAGCTCAGACAATAAGGCACACACTGCGTAATGAAGGTCTCCATGCCAGAACCCCCAGGCACACCCCCTTGCTGTCTCCCAAGAATAAGAAGAGTCGACTGCAGTATGCCAAAAGTCATGTGGGCAAACCACAAAAGTTGTGGGATAGTGTTCTGTGGACTGATGAAACAAAATTAGAACTGTTTGGGCCCATGGATCAACGCTATGTTTGGAGGAGGAAGAACAAGGCATATGACGAAAAGAACACCTTGCCTACTGTGAAGCATGGCGGAGGGTCAATAATGCTTTGGGGCTGTTTTGCTTCTGCAGGTACAGGGAAGCTTCAGCGTGTACAAGGTACCATGAATTCTCTTCAGTACCAGGAGATATTGGATGAAAATGTAATGCAGTCCGTCACACACCTGAGGCTTGGGAGACGTTGGACCTTTCAACAGGACAATGATCCCAAGCATACCTCCAAGTCCACTAGAGCATGGTTGCAGAGGAAAGGCTGGAACATTTTGGAGTGGCCATCGCAGTCACCAGACTTAAATCCGATTGAGAACCTCTGGTGGGACTTAAAGAAAGCAGTTGCAGTGCGCAAGCCTAAGAATTTGACTGAACTGGAGGCTTTTGCCCATGAAGAATGGGCGAAGACACCCATAGATCGCTGCAAGACACTTGTGTCAAGCTATGCTTCACGTTTAAAAGCTGTTATAACGGTAAAAGGATGTTGTACTAAGTACTAAGATTGAATGTCACTTGGGGGTTGAATAAAAACTAATAATGATGTGAGCACAGAAAAGACATTTGTGGTTATTTCATTATAAACTTAAGGTTATCTTTCTCTGACCTACAAGTGCCTCTTTCATGCAAATGTAAGCAAGATGACTGAATGATCAAAATCAATATCAAAATGGCCAAAACATTCACTTTCAGTGGGGGTTGAATAATTTTGAACACAACTGCTGGGTCTCGTTGCTTGTAGACACCATGGTTCTATAAATGAGCTAGGCAATAGACTACAGAAGCTGTCTAATAATGCCACACTGTTACTAGATGACCTCCCTGTTTTCCTTGCACTTCCATTTTGTCTGGTTGCAGCTGCAAAGCTGATGCAGGTGTTTGGAAGTACCTCCACAATATCTTGAAATTAGAAGTAAAGTCTTACAGTCAGTATGTCCTGGGCCATCAACCTCTGAAATGTCAAATAACCATCTCTCCCACACTCTAATAAAGGGATGGGAATGCCTGACCAGATGAAATGTTGGGCTACATTTCCCATGAGCCCTCACCATTGGGTATTCTGGCTATGGCTGAAGGGAGCTAAAGTCCAGCAATAACTAGCTAGCTAGATGTTCCCCATCTCTATTCTAATGCAATCCACAGAGTCCTTTGCTACTTCTTTATCAATTTAGGGAAATTTAATGCATTTTTGAAGCATTTATTTGGATGAAATTCCCTTCCAAGGCTGTTTACCATGGGCAGTAAGACAATATAAGATCACACAAAATGACGTAATCAGCATTAAAGTATTATAACAGCAGCACACAAATAAATAAGAGGAAATGATCAAGTAAAAATGAGCAGTAGATAAAAACAACACTGAAATAGTGGCAGCACATAAAATCAGTTACGGCTCTGCAAATCATGCAAACCACAATTTTAAAAAGTCATTTGGAGCTTATTTGATGTTACCAAGGACCCTGGGGAGTGTTGTGACTTCTTTGCCTAGTACCAGCTCACTCACCACGTAACTACAATCCCTGTTTTAGAAAGCAGTCCATGCATCTCTTCTATGAAGCTTTTGATCCCAGATGTTGGTGAGAGGGAGGGGAACAAGCTGTCCTACTGGCAGACATTTGGCATGCCAGGATTGCTGGCTATATTCCCAACACTGAATGACCATCATACCACTTTCCTGACCAGAAGAGGCCTTGTTGTGACCTGGGAATACTTGCTCTCCTCATCTAGTCTTTAATTTACTTTCATAGATACTCCTCCTTCTCCAACTGCATTATCAGGCTAAGGCTAGGTAACAAATTCCTGTCTCCCTTCTCGTTAAGATAACTTCCTGGCTTTGACTAGAAACAAGGATTCACAATTCTGCTTCCTCCCACCCACCCACCCCCTTACCTTTCTTATGATAAAGCACCCTGTTCTGCCTTGGCAAGACAGCTATTTCCTTGCAGATGCTAGCTTCTCTTAATTTGGGTAAGGTGATAGTTTTCTAAACCAGGCCTAGCATTTGAATAGCAACTACTGTCTTCTGGGCATAAAGCCAGCAGCTGCATGAGAAGACATTTCACCAGGAATGGTAGTGGTGTTGGTGGTGGTGTGGATGCAGCCCTGCAGCTCAAGGCTGTTTCTGAGGCCCCTTGCCCTCACATAGGCTGTGCTTTCTCCAGCAAACTGAAGGCTGCCCATTCTGGGGTTAACAAATAAGCATTTTATTATTATTGTATCTCACTCCATGCACCGCTTTTATTCCCATTGCTTCTTCCACAACGCAGCAATTGTATTTAGTTTCAATACAACTTAATTATTGTAACGTCTTGCACATGAATACTTGTGTAACTTTATGTATCTGAATGTATCTGTATCTGTATTAGAAACTGCTTTTACTGTAGACTGACCCTGACTTAGATCTCTTCTGACTCTTGCCACAATCACACCAGGGTGCTAACTTTACAAACACACCCTTGCATATCAAAACACATAGTGCCTCAATGGCCTTCCATCAATCTGCTAGCTGAGAGATATCGCCCCAAGGAACAGAACACAGTACTTTCACTTCCCAAAACAACAGGCCTGCTCAGGAGGCAATTAAGGAGATAATTGGCACCCTTGGTATGCGTAGGGAGGAAGCTAAGGCACTTCCATTTTGACACCAAGGGAAGAGCTGTTACTTGAAGGCCATATACGAGATGTAACAATAAACAAAACGACAGAGATAAAACGAATATCTGGGTACTGTCAAATCAGACACATAGTCGCCATCTGAGTAATTCATAACCTTAAGGCCAAGGGGGCATGCGTATCATATGCACATTCAAGTATAGCCAATAAGTCAGACCCACAGAACATTTAGGGCCAATGGGCATAGAGATCCAAAGTTTCGGGTTCAGGACACCAATCAGAATCTAACTGTTTATGGCCCTTTGTGTGTATTCCTATAAAACATCCATGCACCCGTGTTTCGGGGCTCCTCTCTGCTTTTAAGAGATTGGGCCCTAGCTGTGTAATTTAATAAATAATTGGCATTCTATACAGCTGGTTGTCGCGTGTCTTAGTCTGCTGCCTCTGCCGGAGAATCAACCCGATTTTCAGGGTTAACAAAACAAAGATGGATTGCACCTTCTGGAAACCTTCAGGAGTGTTTATTCACTGTTCAAACACCCCATAGCCTCCCTCTCATCACTAACACCTCTTCTCTGTAAGGTCTTTCCTTTCTTTTTCTTTAAAACCAGAGGTGAACATCTGGCCACTTCAAGCTTCATTATTTGTGGCTTTGGGCATTTAGGGCAGATTGTGCAGCAGGAAATTGTCCCCAGCCCTGTCGCAGGATCATGTTCACTTCACCCTTCATCTGCTCCTCCTTAGGGGTTGTTTTTTTTCAAACACAGAAGTTCAGATGCACATTTGACAGCTGTCTCTTTGACGATGGGTACTCTCTGAATGCTTTCAAAGTGTTGTCAATTTGAATGGCAGCAGAGTGCACACTGCATGATGATTCCTAAACCCCTATTCAGCCTGATTGCACAAGAGCGCTACATCCAGTTGCAACTTATCCCCCTTCTGCTGATTCATACAAGAATGCGCCTTCTGCTGACCCCCTTATTTTTGCTTACAGACATTAAATGAAACAGAACCAGACACAGAGAGCTAAACCTATTTTTTAACCCCAACTAGGGAAGATCCACTGAATCAATGGGACTAATATTGAGCTGGCTTTAAAAGTCCTAGTGATACAATGTGTCTTTTATATGTGGGACCAACAAATGGATTTAACCTCAAAAGATTTGATAATACCTGCATGCAGCAATAAAACTCCAGTATCTATCTCAGAAGCAGCACATCCCCTGCATCCCTTCGTTCTTTGACAAAGTTCAATTTTCCTCCAATTTACTCTTGGAGTATTTTACATTGATCCTACATCTCCAATGGCAGGATTTTCCCTCTTAGAAGAGAGTGTGGAAAGAGGAAGGAGGCTTGCTGTTCCATAGAATATTGATATTTCCTCCCAGTACTTCCTCCAAGGAAAGGGTGAAATGTCCCAGAAGACCACCAATGAAGCCAGTTTCCAGGAGGGAGAAGGACTTCTCCTTTCCTTCCCAGGAGCCACTCTGTCTTACACTCATTCCATCATAGCTTTTTGCACATGGGAGCAAGGTGTCCAGATGTCTGCAGAGAAGGACTCCTGTGTGGAAACAGGTGCACACAAAGTGTGTCTCTTCCCTGAGAGAAGAATTGCACAGGTACAGACAACCCAAACATAGAGAGCACAGAACAATTGGCTGATTGTTTACAAAAATGCAGCAAACTGTCCAGTGCTTCAAATCCTTAAACATGGGTCAACGTCAGTTTCTACTGACACTATTCACTTTGTTGCATTCTTTGTGACATTTGTGTTGTCTGTTGTCATCCGCAGGAGAACACTTTGTTGTGCTCACCTATTTCTGAAAGCACCACAAAATAACCTGCCCTCATGCAAGATCAGAAAAATAACGTTGTGGTCATATGTGAGGACAAGACAAGGAAGAGTTTTCATCCCTGTGCCCTGCTTGCAACTCAGGGTTCCAAATTCAGATTTACAGAAGCCTTCAGTCTGAATGGGTAAATCTGTCAATTTTGGTTTGTTCCCCATTCAAAGTATGAAGTTCACTACACATGTTGATAAATTCTTAAAAACAGAGAAACAGAAACAAAATACAAATCCATTCCTAACTGGGGATATTTGCATTTTCCCCAGGTTAACACAAATCTCCACAGCAGGATTGGTGGAGATGGGATGAAAATCTCTGAAGCCCTACAAATAAGCAAATTTTTAATGTGAACCAAATAACCAGGGGGAAGAAGAGTTTGTGTCCCCATCCCCCTCCTTTGTCGTTGCTGTTCTAATGTGTCTCAGTCATGAGATGAGGAAAGGAAGGTGAGGAACTTTTTTTGGCATTCCTGTGATTGAATTATGAGAACCATTTAGTTGGACTGGGATCATGTTTCTTCATTTCTGCCCTTCATCTTCAGTGACCAATTTTATGATCCAACTCAGCAGAACTTTGATTCATCCCTTGAGTATTCCCTGAACAAATGCATTTGAAACTTTGCGGCAAGAGGATCATGATTAGATAATAAAATGCAGCCAAGTGTAGCACACGATTTACCAAAGCTGCTGTCACTTGTTAACACTTTCTTGGGAGCTATGGAGAAGTACATGTATCTGGATAAAGCTACCAAATCCTCATGTTAATACTGCTTCTGTGATTGTACAGTGGTACCTCGCTAGATGATGACCTTGTAAAATGACAAATCTGCATGACAATGAGGTTTTGCATTGCTGGACGATGTTTGGGTCCCTGCTTCGCAAACCGTTTCTTGCAAGATGATGATTTTTACACTGATTGGCACGCTGGAAAATGAGTGTTTTTGAGACCTATGCTTCGCAGGACAGCCATTTTAACAGCTGATCGGCGCTCACAAAATGGCTTCCCTATGGGCAATCTTCACAGGACGACGATGTATTTTCCCCATTGGAACACATTAAATGGGTTTCAATGCATTCCAATGGGGAAACGGTTTTCGCATGATGATGATTTTGTTAAACAGCGATTTCTATGGAACAGATTATCATCGTCATGCGGGGCACCACTGTATATGGCTCTTCACAGACAATGGCTAAATATTTCCCCCCATATTGATGTCTCATAAGTTATTTCCTTTGTCTCTCTTGGCCACTGGCCTTTGTTTCAAAGAAAAAGTTTCGAAACAGCATATAAGTAATTGATGCCCACTGTTCAAAAGGGTCATCGCATATGTAACCTAACTGAGAACTTCAATTACTGCATGATGTCGAACTCTGGATGAGACTGGCAAACTTTTAAAGTTGAATTGTAAGAAACGGATCCCCCCCAAAAAAACACACATAGTTTTTAGTTGTATGAAAGACCATGAAGATAGGAAGCTACCTCACACTGAATCAGAGTACAGTGGGGTCTTGACTTGAGAACTTAATCCGTATTGGAAGGCGGTTCTCAAGTCAAAAAGTCTGTAAGTCAAGTCTCCATTGACCTACAGTGCATTGAAAACCGATTAATCCCGTAATAGGCCGTTTTTGTTCCATTTTGTTTTTTTTCTGGTCTGTAAGTCAAATCTCAGTCTGCAAGTCAAACCTAAATTTTGAGGCCAGAGAAGTCTGTAACTCAAAAAGTCTGTAAGTCAAGCTGTCTGTAAGTCAAGGGTCCACTGTATTGATTCAGCTAGCTCAGTACTATTGGCAGTGATGGACAGTAGACAGGAATGTTACCTGAAGGTATTGAGAATTGAACCTGGGGCTTCCAAATGCAAAGCATGTTTTCTATCAGTATGCTAAGCAATTCTTAAACAAACTGCTTTGGATGGTGTCTATTAAGTGCAGTTCCTCCCACCCAATCAGTCTTCAGCGTTAAAACAGTAATTAATAATAATAACTGTGCTGTCAAGTCAATTCTGATTTATGGTGACACTTTGCAGAGTTTTCTAGGTAGAGAGTACTTGAAGTGATTTGCCATTCCCTTCTTCTAGGGCTGTCTTGGGTCTATGCAGTTTGCCCAAGGCCACACAGGCTGGCTGTTCTCAGATGCATACTGGGGATCTGAATTCCTAACGTCTGGCTCTGCAGCCAGATACTTAATTCTTTGAGCTACATATTTTACAAATGACCAGAATCTTGCAATTTACCCCTCTTTAACCACCTGAAAAATGCCTTTGCAGAATGTTCTCTACCTTCCCCCCTCATATGATGGCTGCTCCCATAATGCACTGGAACAATGCTAGGTACACCAGTATTTTTTTTTTAAATGGCTGAACTGTCATAAAAATTGCTGCTGTTAGCATATGCAGTGGCAACTTTAAAAATGAAGCCAAGCAAGCAAGCAGGGGTGGGAGGAAGCTGCCAACAGCTAATGGTAAATTCTACTTCCAGGAGCTGGGACAAGCCCTTGTTGCTTCTCCCAGCTCCCGCCAACCTAGCAGTTTGAAAGCATGCAAAATGCAAAAAATGCGAGTAGATAAATAGGTACCACCATGGTGGGAAGGAAATGGCATTCCGTGTCTAGTCGCACTGGCCATGTGACCACGGAAGATTGTCTTCGGACAAACTCTGGCTCGATGGCTTGGAAACGGGGATGAGCACCACCCCCTAGAGTCGGACACGACTGGACAAATTGTTAAGGGGAACCTTTACCTTTACCTATATCTGATTTGGTCCCAGTGCACCATTAAGGATTATAATGACCACACAGACACAAACAGAGAGACAAACACAACCACACACACATCTATCTATCTATCTATCTATCTATCTATCTATCTATCTATCTATCTATCTATCTATCTATCTATCTATCTATCTATCTATCTATCTATCTATCTATCTATCTATCTATCTGTCTGTCTGTCTGTCTGTCTGTCTGTCTGTCTGTCTGTCTGTCTACATGCTTTATCATATAAATGTCTATATGTCTATAAACAAATTTCAAAACATCTGCTCTTCCTGTGTTTTGATTCATATAGAGATCCTTCATGGAAAGAAGAGGTTTCCCTGTTGATAGAACTTTTTTCTCATCGCAAAGTGACATGTGAGAGGTCGAGATAACACCTTCCCTTCCCAGCAGTCCAAATAAACACAGTTAAGAACCCTCAGTTAGGGCTCAACTGTGACCATGCAGCTCTATTGTTCTGGATACATAAGGCTGACTTATAGAAAGAAAATTGGTTCATTTAGCTGTGAGGAGAAACATTTTGTGATTTCTCATTCTTCTATAAAAGAATGAGATAAGCATCTCATTCTTCCATAAAAGAATGAGACTGGCAAAACGCTAGGAAGAACAACCTTCAGAAGATAGCCAAAGAGCCCGAAAAACCCACAACAACCAATGTTTTATATCACTAGTCTATCCCTATCAGGCCTGATAATAGAATCAACATCTAGTGATGAAACCATAAAAAGCAATAATAGCAGGAATCATTAATATCTACCACTCATGTTTTCCTAGAAATATGTTCAGTTGAATAGCAGTGGGGAGTTTAAAAGTATTGAATAGAATATCTCTAAGGCTAAAATCCAACTGTGTACTTTTCTTTCAATGGGCTGAATCAGGTTTTTTCCCACTATAGTGCCCCATAGCATGAAAAACCTATTCTGGAGACTCTTGCAGTCCTCTAGAACAGTTTTTTCTTTCAGGGTACAGTTAGAACTGCAAGAAGATGAGTGGATCACTGGTTTGGGAGGAATCTACCGCTGTAGTTCCAGCAGAAGTACAACACTGGATTCTGATGAAGTGGCAGATTTAGAAAATGCTTCTGTTCATTTCAGTCTCATTAAATGTGGCTATTAATTTTTGTTTTTCCATGTGACATTTATAGAAAGAAACTGCACTAATACCCAGAATTCTTTCATGCAATGAAAGGACCAGAGCACACCAGGCCCTTCTGTCTTCCACCGCCTCCTGGAGTTGGGTCAAATTCATGTTGGCAGCTTCGGTGACACTATCCAGCCATTTCGTCTTCTGTCATCCCCTTCTCCTCTAGCCTTCACACTTTCCGAACTTCAGGGTCTTTTCCAGGGGGACTTCTCTTCTCATGAGATGGCCAAAGTATTGGAGCCTCAGCTTCAGGATCTGTCCTTCCAGTGACAGATGAGATAGAAGAGCCTAAACCCTAATCTTAACTTGATAAGCATGTACCCAAGGGGAACAATGGAGAGGAGAAATAAATAGCATGTCTGCTCCTTAAACAATCAGGAAAGAAAGGAAGTGAGAGAGATTCTGAGAATATCAATCTAACAATGATTGCAGGAAGAAGAAGAGGATGAAGAGTTAAAATGGACAATTTCCCTGAACTTTTCCACTCCCCAATCTCCTTGTGGTCATTTGGGCTGGGTAGGTGCTAAGGGGCCCTGCTTGAATGACCCCAGCCCAACAAAACTATTTGCTTCTTGTTTTCAAAATGCTGTGCCAGTGATTGGTGCAATTAATAATGGAATCCCTCTCCTACCATATGCATGTCAGCCATTTAATTGGGCTCAGGCCAGATACAGGACCTAAACAAAGGGCAGGTCTCATGTTGTTTCCAGCCCAGCCTCCTGCCACACACACACACACACACACACACACAGAGAGAGAGAGAGAGAGAGAGAGAGAGAGAGAGAGAGAGAGAGAGAGAGAGAGAGAGAGAGAATCATATCTGTTCAAAGAGAGGTGCTGGCTCTAGGCATGCTGTCATGTGGCCCGAGTCTGCTAATAGGTAATCTGGTGCCTTCCATATACAGTATTTAGCATTAGAGTTCCCTGCGGTCCCAAAATGTTACTTTTGCTTTTGTGTAAAGCAGCCTGCATTCCAGCATCCTGGAAAAAAGGCTTGGATGATTATTGATGAGAAGGCACCAGAGGGTTTGGTTTCTTTTTACTGTACCTTTCAAGACAGAAATATGAAGGCCTATAGTTAATCCCAACTAGAGTAGATATATTGAATAAACTGCTGAATAATAGATCAGCTGTAGAATAAATCTCATCAAATCAGTGAGATTGCTTTACTTCAGGTTTGCAGGTGGATTTAATTTAAGATTTTGTTGTAGTAGGGAGCAACTTTTTAGCAAATAGAATGAACTATGTTCTTATAATATTTCTGTGGCAGCAACAATACAGTGCTTATATGATGCTCTAAATGCAACTAATTCAATTCATTGGCAAAGAACCATCTGACATGTTTGAGTGATTAAATTATGCTATTAACATTTGTACATGCTCTTGGAGTACAAATATATGCCTCTTAAATAAGTGTTCTCTGTTCATTTTTTTAAAAAATATATAAATGATCTTGCTTTCAGATTTCATAGAAAAATTAGTTGATCTGCTGCCAAGTAAACTGTTTTAGATGACATTACTGGTATTATACAGCCAGTCTGTGGTAAGTTTCTATTTCACAAAAAATGTAAAGTTCCAAATAAGCTATAAAAGAATCAGAGACGATCACCCCATCCAAATGATTTGATCTTGCATTTTGTTCACTTCACAGCCAAATAATCAGTAATATTTAAAGTGAAATAATTTTTGAGATCTAAATACTATATAACCATCAGTGGCTGGTCAAAATTCTTGTTCTTGCCCTAAAATTGTGTACAATGATACCTTGCTAAACAACGACCCCGCTAAATGACGAATCCGCATAACAATGACTTTTTGCAATTGCTATAGCAATTTGCAAAACAGTCATTCCAATAGGGGATTTTTGCTGGACGTCGATTAGGTCCATGCTTCACAAACCATTTGCTCACAAGATGATGATTTTTCCTAATGATCGTTGGCTTCACAAAATGGCTGCCCTGTGTTTTCCAGACCCATGCTTTGCAGGGCAGCCATTTTTTTACAGCTGATCGGTGCTCACAAAATGGCTTCCCTATGGGTGATCTTCGCTGGACGACAAGGTATTTCCCCCATTGGAACGCATTAAACTGAATTTCGATTCATTTCAATGGGGAAAGGGTTTTCACATGACGATGATTTTGCTAAACAGTGATTTTCATGGGGCAGATTATTGTCATCATGCGGGGCACCACTGTATTTGCTCAACATTTGGACACATTGAAAAATAAGATGGGCAGCCCTATGACCTCCACACTTATCATCTCAAGCAAATAAGCAAATAAAACAACCACCACCCTTCAATGAGTAAGTGCTGAACATATATCTGCCACATATATCTGCTACAAAACTGAGGTCCTTTAATAACATTTTATTTTCATACGTATGTCCAGTAAGTTTATCTATTGACTTGTAGTGTATACAGTGGTGCCTCACAAGATGAATGTAATTCATTCTGCAAGTAGCGCTGTCTTGCGAAAAAATTGTCTTGCAAAAAGCAGCTTTCCATAGGAATGCATTGCAATGCATTCCTATGGGAACCTCGCAAGATGAATGAATTTTTTTCATCTTGTGAGGCATCGGTCTCGAAAAAAAAAACCATCTTGCAATGCATGGCCATAGAAGAAGCCGTATTGCAAGGAACCATAGCGATCGAAAAAAACATTCGTCTTGCAGTTTTTTCATCCCGCGAGGCGTTCGTCTTGCGAGGCACCACTGTAGTATCAAGAGAACCAGGTTTTGCCAATATATAGAGCTGCTCCTTTGTAACCAAGTTCTGACAATAAAAATAGCAATCCCAATTAGTCACACATCTAGCTATCTGCTCGTTTTAAACACAAAGAACCTTATACTGCATGTTAAAATATTAAGATATGTGCATTAGCATGAAATGCCTTATCAAAACCTGACTCAAAACAACACAATAACATATTAAAAACCAGTCTCGTTCTCCTCACCCCACCTTCATTGCAGACAAGATTCCTTTGCATTGGAAGATTCATTGAACAGCACAAGAGAGCTCTTATCTTCACAATTAATCTGTATCAGAGCTGACTGAAAAGTGTTTTTTTCCTGCCTCAGGTGAAGGACAAGATGACCCCTCCATTCATATACAGAAACTGGTTGAATTAGCTGCTGAATTTTACTTCCGCATTAGCAATTAGATATCAGGGCAGGTTGCACACTACATGCAGATCTGAGTATCTTGTTCTCCTTCATTCTGCCTCAGTAGCTAAAATTTAACTGGGGAAAAATGCTAATGGAAGGGCAGTCACATAGTGATTTTCCCTTCCAGTTTCTACCTGTTACACCAGGTGTTTGACTGGTTACACAACCACTGACCTGACCAGAGGACATCAGAGAACATGTACGTTTCCTTGTGCTTTCCCCCAATTAAGCTCCATGAAGTAAAAAAAGATTTTGGCCCTTAAACCAAACTGAACATGGTGTTGTGGATGCTTGTAAGTACTGAGAGGAGGACCTGCATGTCCTGCCTGTCTCCACCAGAGACTCACAACACCTATAAAGGACTTCTCTATGATCAGCTCACCAGTGGACTGGGGAGTGGTGGAGGGTGGGCTGGAAGAGGAAGGAGAGCCAATTGATAGGTGGTGGATGAGCCAAATGAGGACAGAAAGATAAATGGTAGACAAGCAGGAAGGTTCTGGAGGAAGATGACAGATCCCTAGAGAGGAGGATAAAAGGGAGTGGGGAAAGAAGGACTGGCCAAGAGCTGGGCTGAGAGGCTTGTGAAGATGAAGCTGAGGTGACCACAGTGGAAACTCTGCAAGATGAGTGGGAAGTGGTGATGAGAGAAGATCCTTGGACATTGGAGCTTGTGCTAACCTGGGTTCCAAGGGAGATAACTGAGAGTGTGTGCTGGGCTATCACACCTCAGAAGTCCTTCTGGGGAGAAAGGGAATGGAGACAGAGGCAGCAGAGAACCAGCCCATTGATATTCCCCAGCCAGAGATACAAGAAGATGGTGAGACCACCATTGGGGGAAGGTCACTCTGGCCATCAACCACCCCTGTTGCGGGACCCCCTGTCTGGTTCATCTTTGTGACATCTTCCATGTGTTAGAAGAATAAAGGTTGGCCCTACCGAAGGGACTTCTCCAGTAAGATGTGGCAGGACATCTCCATAGGCAGATCATTTATGTGTAGTGTAGTGATTGTTTTGTGACTAAAGTTGTGTGTTGAGATATTTGTTTACATCCAAGTTGAATAAACATTGTTTATAACTGCATTCTCAAATCTTAGCACGGAACCTATGAAGGAAGAAGGCTTGGTGGGGCAGCTTGGGGACAGCTGGGGCTGCTTTATACAATGCTCTACGCAGTACCATTACATAAAACATGAGATTAGAAGTCTACTAACTTGGACCCAAAGAAGATGGAGGACTGGATGGCATTATGTGAGTTGTGCATCAGCTTCCAGATCAGTGTAGCAGTCTGATGGGTCATACTCATTGAAAATTTGGGATAAGAAGGGAGGAACAGCCTTTCTTTAAGCCCTTTCACAATGATCTAGTGGATCATGTTCATTTGTCACTGTAAAAAGTGATGGTCTTTATGAGCTTAAACTGGCTGATAGCTCCAATGCACAGGATAATCACTGTGTGTGAGCCATGAAATTAATCCATCATGGCCAGATAGAATGATTTTTTGTTTTGAATGAAAACTAAGTTAAGAAAAAAAACATGAGTGCTCATCCTCTTTTTTTTCTGAACACTTCTAAACAATTGGGAATGTCCGTATGCCCACCCTTGCATGCACCCCATTTTCTTCAAGCTTTTCTCATCTGATTTGTTTTCTTGTTCTGCTGTTATTTTCAAAGCATCTGAGTTTATAACAGGTTTCTTTGTATTGCCAGATTAGAGAAATCTGTCAGTAAAGATGAAACTTTGTTCAGAACAGAATGGCAGTCTGGCAATATCACACGGTATTCATGGTGCAACCTTGACCTAGACAAAATAACAACCACCACAAAAGTAGATAGAAACTCTCTCACTGAAAGGATTCAGTAAAACACAAATAACATCTTATGAAAAAATATAGTTGCTAAAAGGCACTAAAGTGCCAAATTGCTGCTTGTTGAGAAGTTGATGCTTGCATTCCTCATTGTGTACCAAGTCACACAAATGGTGCCAGATAAGGAATATAAACATCAACTTCTTAACTAGTGGTAATTTGGTGCTACAATTTATACCATTTGACTTTACCGCCAGCAAACACAAGTAATAGGATCCTGGGAAAAGTCCTCGCTTACCATTTTTCAATAATAAGTGTTGGGATCTCTGAGTTTTGCATAAGATACAGGTTGGAAATGGAAACATACATATTAAACTCCAAATTTTAGGGAGCAACACAATGTCTGCTGCTACCAATACCATTTTAAAAACAAAAAAAAAACCTGGAATTTTTTTTTTTTGGCAGTACTCTTATCTTAACTGCATTGTTATAAACAGTGATTCCAAATTTCAGCCACTTGCTGTGTAAACACTTTTGTTTAAATTAATGAAAGTAACTACATGGGTAAAAAAAAATCTATTCATTCTTGCCACTGAGACACTTCTTTGACCCTGTCAGCACAACACATTGGCCGGTATTCTATTGTTAGTCATGACTATAATTAAAGTCATTGAATTAATTCTCCAATGACGAATCAACACTGTTTGCATACCAACAGAGGTTATCTTTCCCAGCAGCTTTGGTCTTCACTGCATTCATATCCAACAATAACTGCTGCTGTTCTTGTTCTATTGGTCATTATGCAACAAATATAACTTGCCAGCCTTCAAACCCATTGGAACATCAGGTTGAGTCCCCATAGTCATCAGGGCTTTGGGAACAATATCAAGTAATTTCATACAATATTATAAGTAGTTGCAGATCTTAAAAATAACACCATCAGAGCTACACAAAAATCAATATTAGGAACAGCACACATACTTTGCTGATATTTAACAGATAGTTAGATTTTTGGTTAAAACTTGTAACTGTTACATAATACCAGTGAATGTTTCCATAATCTTGATTGACTGTGTCTGGTATTTTTGAATAATAGTTCAAAACAGCTACTGCAAAAAAATATATTGAAAGATATGATGGATGCTTGAAACAATATAGGGAAAACGTGCAATTTCAATATAAACCACGAGCATTCTATAAAACACTAGGAGAAAATGCAGAGCAAAATAAATTAGGCCCATGTAAAGAAAAACATAGGGAGGCAATGGGGCAAAGCAAAAGCAAAGCAAAGTGTGCTGCTTATATACCACCCCATAGCGCTTCAAGCACTCTCTGGACAGTTTACAAGTTAATTATGCAGGCTACACATTGCCCCCCCCCCCCCCCGTGAGCTGGGTACTCATTTTACTGACCTCGGAAGGATAGAAGGCTGAGTCAACCTTGAGCTGGCTACCTGGGATTGAACCTCAGGTCGTGAGCACAGTTTTGGCTGCAGTACAGCGGTTTAACCACTGCACCACGAGGCAGTGGGAATTGGGTGGGGAACAGGCTAGGGGGTAGATGGGCTGTAAAAACAATTTCCTGAATTAGCCAGTGACTTGATTCACAGTTCATTCAGGAATAATTCTTACATTTGTGGTTTGTGGACATCCACGAGCCACGAATCAAGATGAACCACCATTTTGGTGCTTCTTCCCCATCTCTAATATCAAGAAATTTCACACAATATTATAAGCAGTTGCAGATATTAGAAGTAACACTATCAGAGCTACCAAAAAAATTAGGAACAGCATACATACTGTGCTGATACTTAACAAATACTTAGGTTTTTGGTTAAAACTTGTAGCTGTTATATAATACCAGTCAATTTTTTTCATAATTTTGATTAACTGTGCCTGGTAATTTTGAATAATAGCAATCATAATGTGGCGATCACCCTTCGTGCCCTTTATACCTCTGGGCTCCACAAAGGTAAATACGCCCTTTTCGCTGCCACCAGGTATTATACTAATACCAAATCAAATCCCACACACTCAGGAGCTGTCACCCCAAAGGGTCATACAGTTTCAGGAGACAAGGGTTTTAAATAAACATTCTTTTATTATTGAACAGAATCATAAGTATAATCAAATGTAACTGTGTTATATATTCATGTGTGTTAAATCAGGTGTTAACGTATATCAGATCATGTCAATATTTCTCTTGATAAACTGATGAGATCATTCCTGCTTGTCCAATATGTTTTATTCTTTCAATTTCTTTTCTTAACCCTTTTTGTTACTCCTATGCCCTAGCACTGTTTCAATAACTTCTGGTCCCTAACTCTCTCTGAACCTCTCTCTATCTCTGATTCCAACTCCTAACTGTCTCACCCAGCTGCTCCAACTGTCATTCTGGCTCCGCCCCTCCTGCTCCATCCCCTGATTGACATGCAGGAATGACATCATACCTTGGATTCCGTTACACATAATGATTACAATAGTCGTGGTTGCAAGTGAGACTGAAAAAGGTATTAAGGGTAAGGCCCTTAATCTTATTCTAAGAGCAAACATGCTCCTGTGGTCCAGGGGTTCATTTACTTTACCCAGGCTATTCCTGAAAATTGAGAAGGGAAAGGAAGGGAAGAAATATTAATGGTATTTTGGTGGGTTGTTTGTTTGTTTGGTTTTTTGTTATTATAATTGATGCTGCTGGTCTTACAAACCTAAACATACCTGCTCTTTGAATTAAAAAGAGAAATGGATGAAACATGATTTTTAAATGAGCTTACGTATTGATTTGTGACATTTATTAGTCATCCAATAACAAACCAGTTCTCCAGTTGGCTAAAACCATAAAACCATATTCTTCCTAAAACAGTAAAATCTAAAACGATAATCCTTTTAAAACACACACACACACATACACAGCCACTAGCGTAATAATTAGATATTAGCATAAACCATAGAAAAAAATCATTGCAGAGTTAAAAATAGCCCTACTAAAGACATTGCATAATGAAGATGTTGTGATGGTAAAACTAATTATTTGAAGAGAACAGGAAGAATGAAAAAGGACTTTGCGGGAAGGAAATTATTATGAAATCAGCAGTGGCATGCTTCCCTGGGCGTGGGATTTCTCCAGCAAAGGGACACTTCTGGAAAGGGCTTTCTTTTTATCAATACCCTTCATAACTCAGATTGTAGAGGTATTTGAAGATGGGACTTGTGACCTTGAGCATGATTTAATTATTTGTTTATTTAAAATATTTTAATCTTGCCTTTCTCCTTAAAAAGAACCCAAGGCGGCTTACAACAATCAAAAAATTATTAGTAATAATGAGTATACAATACTAAAAGGATCAACGGATATAATATCAAAAAACATAAGAAACACCAAAAACACATTCAATGCAGTAAGGTACAACAATCCATTTTTAAAACCCCACAGTGATTCACTCAGGGAAAGCTTGCTTGAAGAGAAAGGTTTTTGCTTGCTTGTGGAAGGACAATAAAGATGGCGCCTGCCTAACCTTCTGTTATGTGCCATCAAATCAGAATAAAGAGCTGTGAGAAGGGCCACTCTGCAAAGTGCGGTGTTGCCCGCCCACTCAGAAAGAGAAGACGCAGGGTGCCTGCGTCATATCGGGCAAGCAAGCTGGGTGTGCAAAAACCTTTAAAAATCTGCCCAGCCCTGCATCACCCTTCCTGTCTTGGTCGGTGTTGACCCAGCTGTCCACCCTTTAAGATAACCATGAGATTAGCTGGTCGCTTTGGGGCTGGATGGGAATTTTTGATGGGCAGTCTTATTGGCCCTGAGTGCCAGTGTGTTTTTGCCCATCCCATTCTTACCCGTAAGTGTTGTTGGGCAAGTTAAAAAAATAGCCCATTAAATAGGTCACAATGGCAGGTAGTGCAAAGGAACAGGGTTAGTTGAGTTCCAAAGAAGGCACACAGAGGGTGCAAAATGCCCCTCCCCTCAGAATGGTATCAGCAGAGTTTTAGATGATGGGAGGGGGAAGCTGGGGACCCCAGGGGACAATGACTAATTTAGGTTTGCAGGCCCAGATGGGGCAGAATTGGGGTTCTACAGCTATTTGAGCCACAGAAGCATGCTGGTTGGTAGGACAGCACACTTTTGTTATAGGAACTTGATTGGCAGAGGTCTGGACCAGAAGGTCAAGTTGACTTCGATTACAGACCAGTTTGCACTACATTAGCCCCCCTTGTAAAAGGGAACATCCAGGTTATAAATAATACAGTTGTGGCCCTAGTTACCCGTATTACTGTGTCTGGTCTCTTCATTCTAGGTTGGGCGGGCAAAGGACAGCTGTATCATCAGGCAGAGTGAAGTAGCAGTATTGGTGTGTTATTAAGATTAAGGGATAGTTTGTTATTTACTTTATTCTATGCAGGATGGAGAGGTTTTCAGCTTCAGGTATCAGAATAACTTGGTAGGCATCATAAAAGTTATTTTGAACTCTAATAAACTACAGTTATGGGCTTTAGATGCAAAAGTGAATCACTCTTCTGTGGGAACCCCCATCCCCAAGGTTGCTAAGCTGTTACCTGTTCTTCAGTGCAGAGCATACTCTCCTGGTTCACGACGCAGCTGCTTCTGACAAGGGAGGGGCGGCTACCCATTCTTCCTCTTTCTCATAGAGATAGAAAGCTAACTTCAAAGCCTTTCTTTGGCCAATCCTAATTGGCAATATGTAGCCATTATCCTATCTGTATACTCTCTACAATTTGTAAAGTTAATAAAAAGGAGTCTTTCCGGGGGTGTGCCCCCAGAGAGGTGTGTGTGGAGGACTCCACTGGTGGACATCTCTGTGTCTGACTGACTTCTTTGCTCTCTCTCTAAAACTAATTGCTTTCTGTATTCGGTGATTGCCTTTTCATTTCGTGACCATTACACCCTTCTGGTGACTTTTTTTTTAAAAAAATCATTTATCTTTCAATTTCTGAATACTAACTAGAAGGGTTTTTAGTTACTTTGAAACCTTCTCATTATGTACTAGCCACCTGTGGTACTCAAACTCTTCTCATCCACCTTACTGTTACCTCAATATTCACAAGAGAGCACTAGGTAGCACTTGAACCATGTGATATCCTCCATTTAGTGTGGCTAAATGCACTAAGAAAATGCCACTTGTGTTATTTTTTAAAACTGTGACTCTAAGAATTCTTCTTAATTCCCCAGGCAGAATTCTGAGAGTTCTAAACAACAGTGAGGTTATTGCTCCCAGAGAGCACTGCAGCAGGAACCAAGGCTGCACTGCCATCTAGCCTCTAAAGACCCAGGGGAGCAAAATATAAATTATGGAATTTGCAACAAAAGAAAACGCAAAAGCAAAAATTGAATGACACATTTTTAGCCCCCATATAATAGCAGAAGTTACTGAAAGTTCACAGTTACTTGACAAAAAAAGAGAACCTCCTACAGCAAAATACCTTGCGCTAAAACTCCTTTGCCATGCGGTACACACACAATGTTCTGTGTGTGGATCTGGATTTAGCAAAATTCTCCAGCAACATTAGCTGTGCATATTTTGCTTGAATTTGTTCATCTCCTAGCTTCTTTCCTCAAATTATTCCCATACGTCATAGGTTTCTGTTTCCTTTTGCATCTGTGGAAATCTGCTTTCTTCTGTGAATTCTGCAGCATAGTTTCTGCTGTGCTGGTTATATTGCTATGCTAAGATCAAAAGGCTTGCATTTAGCAGTTACAAAGAAGGCAGGAACCTTTTCAATTGGTTATTTCTCTATTTGGAGGACAACCCTATTTCTTAAAAATAAAAATACAGCTTCGAAGTAATGATGTTAAGAAAGGAAACAAAGAGGATGGAGGGGGAAGCAATGGCAATCACTGAGATGAAAAGTGAAAGCCCTTGAGCTAATTTCTGCTATTGGGATTGAATGTGGCAATAGCAGTTATTTGCTGCTTCATTCCTAAGTCTCCTATTCACTTTCTCTTTGAAATCTAAACATTGCCACAGGCAAAGATCTTGGCAGTGTAAGGATTCCATGTGGATGACATCTTGTTTAAATATAGAACTACAGTTGCTGAACCACAGAGGACAGTGTTAGGATATCACTGCTCTACGGGCAAGGCAGATCTGCTAAACATTCGATTGGGGATTCGGGATTAGGAATAACTGAAGAACTATAAATATATAGAGGCAATTGAGTGTAAAGACACGTGCAGTGCACACAGATATATGTCTACTATTCCATCGTATAGGATTGTCACCTCAACTGTATCTAACGTTAACAAATGAAGAATTAATTGTATAACATTTGCATTTAATGCATGTCTGTTTCCCAAGTGTACTCATTAGCTAGAACACTAGAAAACAGGAGAATTCTATTCCTTAGTGAGTAATTAGATAACACACCATCTCCACTGTCTCCTTTATATCTCCAGTGAAGAAAGACAAGGAAAATGAGGAAGCTAAGGATCTTGGGCAGCCTGAACATGCCAAACAGAGCTAGACAAGAATCTTATATGCTCTGTTCATTGTCAGGCTAATGGGTAGTGATGTTGTGGAAAAAGGGTTAGAGACCCAGCACTTTTTGATCGACAAGGTGATGTCATGTTCCCACCATGACCCTCCGGTTTCCTCTGAGATTAGCATCTAGACAGTAAATCACAGAAGTGAATTTTCTCAGCAGTGGTATATCATTTGCACCTATTTCTGCTATATATTAAAATGGCTTGGTCTTGAATGTGCAAGAACAACTAGAAAGGAGCTATTCCTCAAGGGAAACTGTGAGAACCATTGATTAATATGTATCAACCCATCTGACTTGAGGACACGATAGTGGTGACTACATTGATGAGTGCCTTGCAGTCTGAAATCTGTCACTAAAACTCTGCTACTGAGTCAAAAAAGTGGAAGTGAAAATGATGTGCTTGTGCCAGAAAAGTAAAGTAATTTCCAAAAGAAGGCAAAAAACCAACATGAAGTGCCGGTTCTGAACATGATTCTACAAATGCTTTCATCTCAACTGGGATTTGGGTTTTCCAACCAGATGGCAATCTCTGTTTTAAACTGATGCCTTGAAAAGTTGACCATGATGGGTAGGGGATGCTGGCAGCTATAGTACAAATAATAATAATAATAATAACCCTCACTAACTTTGCCAAGCTCTGATTTAAATTATGTATATTTGTGATGCCTCAGCACAGTGTGTCCTAGAAAAACCAATGCCAAAAAGCAAAGCATGCTGTTTATATACCACCCCATATCGCTTAAAGCACTCTCTGGGCGGTTTACATGTTAATTATGCAGGCTACACATTGCCCCCCCCCATGAGCTGGGTACTCATTTTACCGACCTCGGAAAGCTAGAAGGCTGAGTCAACCTGTGATTGAACCTCAGGTCGTGAGCACAGTTTTGGCTGCAGTACACCAGTTTAACTACTATAAGACGTCCCAGTTCACTTTACCTTCTGTTCTCAGTGCTTAATATTCTGTGCAATGGAGAATAATTTTAAACAGTAGTTGTAAATGACTCTAAGGGAATATCAATGCCACTTAAACATGCATGCATGCACGCACGCGCACGCGCACGCGCACGCGCATGCACACGCACACGCACACGCACACGCACACGCACACACACACACACACACACACGCACACACACACACACACACACCAGGTTTAAGAATGCATTTATCAGCATTCTTGGCATTCTGCATTTCACTTTCTTTAGAGAAAGCATACATGATTGCAAGGAGCTTGCTCAACACAAAGTGCTATTCACTTATCCAAATTAATTAAACATTGTGTTCAATCTTATTATTTTTAGCACTCCTGCAGTGAATGTGACCAGCATTTTAAAGGCTTCGTTCTAGTCCTTGTTTTTACCTTATAGGACATAGCTCATAGGAACTGCACATTCATTCAGATACTTCAGTTATATCCCAGTATATGTTTCATTAAAAACAGCATGGCTTTGACCTTATTTCTCAACTAAAAGGAGGTAAATAATGGCAATCTCGCCTCTGTAAGTCACCACTGACATGGCAGCAATAGCCACATTCGTCCATGTGGCGAGTGCAGATGTCAAATAATTATATGACTCTCATGATGCTTAACAAATGTGCCATTAAAAAGAAGTTCTCTCTTTCAAACAATTGCTGGATTTCCTAGTATATTTCATATACTGTTCATATACCTGTATCACTATGGGATACTCAGGAAACCTGGGCTTGAATCCCTGCTCAGCCATGAAAACTCACTAAGGGTGTGGAACTGGTAAAACCACTCATTAAATATCTCACTTACCTTGAAAGCCCTGGTAGGGTCATTATAAATAGGTTCTGACTTGACAGCACATAACAATATCACATAACAATATACATGGCATCTCATATAAACATTGGAAAAATCTGTTTATGCTGGTTAGCAGCTTGAGGAATAGAGATGGAAAGAACACTTCATAAATTTCTCGTTCACATCACTTTTGACTGTCTCAACCTGATGATACACCTCAATGAGTTCTTGCCTCAAGATGGGAGTAAGATAGAGACCTCCTTCTCACACTTCAACACCTTTATAATTTGTGTAAAATGTTTTTGACTTCCTTGCCCTTAGAAAATCAAAGCCCTCACATGCATCGATTCTTAGATAGAACAGCAATTATTTTAATTTGGGCATTTGGCACAATTCAAGCAAACGTTTTGCACAGAGAAATTCCAGAGAAATTTGTTTCATCTTTATCATACCTAATGCTGAGGGGATTCGTGGTGGGTTTTTTTTGGGGGTGTGTGTTTCTTTAACAAAAAGGCAAGTAAGTGTTGCCACCCCATTGCAGCATCTGGATGTTGACAAGAACACAAACTTTCATACCAAGTAAGTAGACTCATTTAATAAATGTGATTTACATAGGAGTTGACTATATATTGAGCAATTGATTTAATTGGCTTATTGTAACTGGGACTACCAAATGGATTTAAACTCATGTTTTTCTTTCCACTTTTCCCCACTCTGTAGCCTCTTATCATCTGAGCTTCACAGCTACCATCTGTGATGTCCTTGCTGCACAAATTACTTCAATTATAGCTCCATGGTAGTGTAGCTATGTTATTATGCAGCGGAATCTACAGTTTACAAGGTAATTCTAAAAATGAGGCAGCCCAAACAAAAAATTGTAATTTTGAAACTGGACTTCAGATCAACACCAAATTTGGCAAACATGTAGCTTTTCTAAAGGAGGAAAAACAACTTTTTTATAAGATTGTGCATGTGTGGAACAGTCTTAACAGCAAGAGTATTCCAAAGCGGATATATTGTTGCAATTTTGTGGAGTAGGAATGGAGATGTGTGGAGGAGAATGAACGGTCACAGGAACAGTCAAAAGACAGGTTTTCTTTGAAGAGTAAAAAAAAAAACAGACTTATTTTAAAGAAAGTAATGAAGTGCCATTCCTCCAGAAAGGGGGATATTTTGCCATGTATCTCCAGGAAATTAGCATACAATCTTGTTCCGCATATTCACACTATTCCTGCATTACAAAAGCACTGAGTAGGTGTGTTTGTCCCTGACTGATTTCAGCAGACATTTTCTCAGGATTTCTGAAACTAGACTACTGACAAAAGTCTTCAAAGGGGAAATCTGCCCCACGTCTGGGGCAATTTGAACTTTTAACCTTTTCAGTCAGGACCCAAATAGCTGACTCTCAGGAGAACTTTTTAACTCCTTTCTGTCCAAACAGGCATTCATGCTGGCAAAGAGATTCTGTGTCTGGCTGTAAAGATATTTTAAAATATAGGTTAAAAAGAATAGAGAACAATTTTTCATACGTAAGCTCACTCATTTAAGCTATGAAATTACTGTTTTTTGCTTTGTGGTGGGGATGATCTGACTCATCCTTAGCACAGCTTTGGTGGCCATATCCTGTCACTCATTCAGTCCATTTTTCACTATACAAATGTCTGGTAATTAAGAAAGAAAAAACACCAAAGATGTTCTGTGCTATCACATCACTTCTGATGTGTGCTGATTATATGTGTCAATGACATCCAAAATGTCATATCACTAGCAGCTCTGCTCAGATCTTGCAAATGAACAACATTTCATCTTAGGTGGTTTTCACTTCCTGCTGCTCCCTTTCTTAGCAATATTGTCTTTTTCCAGTTCTAAGCAGGCATTGCAAACTTAGAGATGTGTTCCTTTATTGAAACAACCTGTCTTGTGTTATGTCTTGCTCTCCTCCTATTGCAACCCTCAGCAATATTGTATTTTCTGGCCAGTTCTGTATTTTCATTATATGTGCATGATACCTGAATCATTTTTGTTCTAGGAAGAGTTCAGGCTTGACCTGATTTGACCACCCATTTATCTGCCTTTCTGGTAGTTCATGGTATCTCCTACAATACCACATTTCAAATGAGTTGATTTTTGTCCCTGTCTTTCCTCGTTCTCTTTCTTTCACACAGTATGGATGATTTTAACCTTGGTTACCAGTAACAATATGGATTATTCTAACCATGGTTACCAGTGACAGTATTTGCTAACTCCAAGCTCTCCCCCTTTTTATCATTTCTAAAGGCAAGGGGGCATTTTTTTTTAAAACACACAGCCCGTTTATAGAGCTTTTGATCCATTACACCTTTGACAACACAAATGACAGCAGTCAAGATTGTCTATAGGATATCCTCTTGTGCTCACTACCATTCCCAAAGTCACAACAAGCAAGGGAAAATCCCAGAATCTGGCTCCTTAAAAAAATTAGTTAATGACTTTTCACTCAAATAAAAACCAAGTGTCATGGCTGCGAATGGTAGTGAACACAAGAAGGTATTCTGTAGACTATCTTGATTGTTCCCATTGATGTTGTCAACATTCAGGCTATCTTTTACTATGTAAAGCTTGGCATCCTTTTTCCACTGGTATTGGGCCATTTCCACTTGTATTGGGCCATTTCCTGACATTTTGAATTGTGGATATAGAAACACAACATCTCACATTCGTAAATCGGAGGTGTGTTCTTGTAAAGAATTGAACATAGAGCAGAGGCAGTACATTTGTGTATACAGATGTTTTCGACTAGAATTCTCACAGTGCCTTTCCTTTTCCTTGAGCATATTCATTTAAGCTTCTCTGAGCTGAACTCCTAAACATCTGGAGGACTGCAGATGATCACTAAGGGTGTAAAATAATTCCAGTTCCTTGACCATAGTCTCAAGAATGGAGTCACAGACCTTTAATGATTAACTGGTTGTTGAGGAATGGTTTTTTATAGAGCAGATGCTGTATTTCTTGTTTAGTTTTGCTTTTACTGAAATATTTTAAATTGTCTTTAAAACATAATTCAGTTTTCATGGTTGATCTTCTTACATGTTTTAACTGTATTTCTATTCAGTCTTACTGGAAACTGACCTGTATTCCATCTTGGGAAGAAAATCAAGCTACAAATCCAATTAAGCAGTTAATCAATCTATCTATCAAAAAAGCAATAAGGCATTAAGTCTTGTTGTCAGAATAAGCATGTTACAAGTACACAAGAGTACCACCAATATTCATTTGGAAAATGCCTAATACATAAATAAATAATACATCAGTAATGATTTGATTGCATATATTATTATTTTATTATTATTTTTTTGGACTTATATACTGCCCCATAGCGCTGCAAGCAATCTCCGGGCGGTTTACAATTTAATTATACAGGCTACACATTGCCCCCCCAGCAAGCTGGGTACTCATTTTACTGACCTCGGAAGGATAGAAGGCTGAGTCAACCTTGAGCCGGCTACCTGGGATTTGAACCCCAGGTCGTGAGCACAGTTTTAGCTGCAGTACAGCGTTTTAACCACTGCGCCGCGAGGCTCTTATATATATACAACAAAAATATATCAGTAATCCTAATAAAAAGGAGGAAAGTCAACCTGAATTTGTAGCAGAATTTTTCATTTTTTCCTAAATGATTATCAGATACAGAATTAGATTAACGTATTCCTTGATTGTGGCAATGTTGTGGTTTTTGTTGCTTCTGAATATTTCAAGGTGGAAGCCTTGCCCTCAACAAAACACACTGGATGTCTCAACATAGTCTTTTGGATGCTACTACTTCAGACCATCTGTTCTGTGGGCATCATTCCTGCTCAGTAGCCGGTTGGAAAGTTGCCTTGAGGCAGCTTTGCCAATCTCTGGCATTTTAATCGAGAGCCATACTTACAGCCATAAAGACCCGCTGCTACTACATAAAAATGTGTGTCTGCCACTTGCTCTCCCCATTTCTGGTCTCTCCCTCTCTCCATCAGAACTCTGGGAAATTATGCCAGAATAATAATAGAGGGACTCAACATTCCAAACAATGTGCAACTGAGCTATCGGACAGAAGTCACATCTGATTGGCAGTAGCAATATTACTGGCCCTTGAGTTGCTTCAGATCCCAAGAAAGACTGTTTTGTTTTTCCAAAAAATAAAACACAGTTCACCCACCTCTGACTTCTTTACAGGGTGGCAAGGTTGGCAAATTTACATTCCTTGAGATTCCAAACCTGAGACCAAGAATGGTCAGAGAGGTTGCTTCTTGTAATGTCACAGCAGCTGCCTTTGTAACACTTGGAAAACTATGTGTGTATTTGTAAAAACAGAGACAACGTGGATTTCTTGAAATGCCTCCTAAAATATATGTTTTGTGCACAACACACATAAAACACCTTTTGTGCTGGGCCAGTGAGCAGTGACACCCGCTTGGAAATGAGGAGGAGATGGCAGCTCAGCCTTTAAGGCCACCACACACAATCAAACCATAGTTTTGCCTGATCTTGCACACCTCGTTTTGAGATTTGTCTCTCTACTTGGAGATCTAGACAAGTGTAACAATGCATTGAAACTTTAGCTGGGCCCTAAAACCTGACAACCCACATTGTTTAAGATTATAAAATAAGTTCTGCTGTGTCGTTAAAGGAAAAAAGGAAAATGAGTTGCATGATATGCACAAGCCCAGATTCTGGCGTGGAATTCAACTTACTGAGAATGTGCCACAGTTTATTTTTAAAAGTGCTCCTGTTCCTCATATGTATGTAAAAATATCTGAAAATCTGTGATTTTTTTTATAAAAAAAGATTGAGAAATAATTTAGAAGGAACTTTAATGGTTAAATAAGCCATTAAATAAATATTTTCTTAATAAACATGCATAATTTCAGTGCAATGCATGCGCTAAATGAAGAAGACAACAATATATAGTGTTAAATATTGCATTAGATTATGTGTTCTCAAACTGGAACAAAATTATATCAATCCTAATAGGGGTTCAAAGTAGGATATTTATGGAGTGGTTTTACAAGTTCTATCTTCCTTTCAAGATAATTTCCATGGCTGAGTGGGGATTCAAATCCAAGTCTCCTACAGCGTAGTCTGTCACTATCCACTATGCTCCAGTGCTGAATGAAGTTCTTTCAATGCTATTGATACAGTAATTTGGAAAAAAAGCTTATCCACTATTTACTCCTTGTAATGTAAATGTACTGTTAGTCCCAACTAGAGGAGACTCATTAATTTACATTAAGGTCTGAGATTCAATGGGTCTCTTTTCATTCTGACTAGTACTGGACATAGGCTAAAAAAACACAAAAACATATTTTTTGTTTATGAATCTACCCACCCCCAGATTTAGTCAAACGTTCCTAGCAAGAAAGACAGGGATTTTTGCTGTGGAGGCTGGTATAAATACCATATCTGTATATCCAGAATTAACAGAAATGCTAACTAAATGGATGTTTGCATGCCAACTGATATTCCAGTTGGATAACTGACAGAGCAGAGCTGCAATTATTGCAATACGTCATTTCTTCTGGAGCAAAAAAAATGATTCTCTTCTGTGTCAAGGCAAACAAAGAAGAAATGCAGAAAAAAATCCAAGCCAAACTTTTTCTGAAGTGCCCCACATTTCCAGTATCATACTTATCTAATTGTCATTCCCCAAGCATAGATTTCACAGCACTGCCTCAGCATGTTGTTCTACCAGGTTTTAATGAATTCTACAGTCTTCGCTGATTCTGTGGCTCCCTTTGTAGGGGTGAGTCTTAATTTTTTCAATATTTTAAAAGAAGAAGAATAAGGAGCAAAATGTGACACTTGTTAGGGGGGGAGATAAGTTACTCTCAGAATGGTAATTTCAATTATTGATAATAAACCATGCTGGCAGGATGGTTGAAGCTTCAAAGAATATTCATACAATAAAGCAAGCACACACACACACACACACACACACACACACACACACACACACACACACACACACACACACACCCTGTAGCATCAGCAGTGTACTTTATGGGGGGAGGGGAGTAAGCTGAGATGATGAGCCACTGGTGTACCACAACATGGTGCTAAGACCAGAAAAAAACAGAGGAAATCTGTAATATAAATTCCCACTGTGCTCAGCAGGTGTTGCTACATGTTGACTTGGATGGTATGCTTTGTATGGGGAAAATCTTGGATAAAAAGCAATATAAGATCAGTTGGTTTTCTAAGTTCCGGTTGTAAACCTTTCATTGAAAAAATGAATCCCAACAAAACTTTTATAATTATTAGTAATATGTTAAAAAACTAAAAGGAAAGGTTTGAGCATATTAGACATGAACTAATCATATAAAAATTTGGAAATCATTTTAAGCCTTTCTAATGAAAACAATTAAAAAGCAGGCAGAATAATCCAGCCAGACACAAATAGTTTAAATCCCAATTATTTTAGTTACGGATCTAAGTGTATGTTTGAATTGCATGCATCAAAATTAATGAGGTCAAACTTGTCATGCCTTGAACTCCAACACCTATGAACCATAAGACGTTAAACTACAACAAATATATACCCTGATAGTGGGTGTGAGGGACAGAGTCATTAAACGTGAGATAGAGAAGTCACATAGACTGAAAGTTATAATCTTGAAATTGCAAATATTTCATTTTGCCTTTTTTTAGGAGATGCTCCCTCTTCCTTCTGTAGCCATATCCAAGTACTGTATTAAACAATCCAATCAACATGCTTAGCTCACCCTTCCGCAGTTACTTTCTTACACAATTGTCACCAAGTCTGAAGAGACATTCCTTCTCACACGCCAGCGATGCACATAAGCAAAGAACCAAATCTTCTCAGATTCTTACACACGAGGTAATTTTTCATGCATGCAGGAACATTTCTTCAGGTTCCATAATGATCAGGTGAAGAAAGTAATGGTGGGGCTGGGCCTGAGGTTAGACACTCCTTTCTCATTGTATTCAAACTGCCAGATTCTACAGTGTCTGAATCGTCCTGTTGTTCCCTTTAGAATACAGATTTATCTATCTGGCAGTAAGATTTTTTTCCTCCACTCCCATGATTTATCCCCTTCTGCAGACCCCTGCTAAGCTCTTCTCTTCTTACATTTTACTGCAAACCTCATTTGGTCTCATTAGAAGGCTCCACAATTTCATTCCTTTGAGCTGATTTTCTCTGCGTTAACATATTTCTACACAACAGTCTCTTGCACCATCTCTACACCATCACACATTTGGCGGGAAGTGGGCGGAATCATGTTCAACAACATAGATGCTAAGAAAAACATGGGCAGGCTATATTCTGATTACATGTTAATTAAATTGGACTGGCATTTATTCTAGTAGAATTAAACATCTTTATTGCATATTCCCTATATTGTCTATTCCAGTGTTAAAACAAAGGGTGGTTATGTTAAGTCAGTCCAGTTGGAAGCTCAGCCTTTTTTTCTTGCAAGGTTAGATTTCATTCCTTCAGTGGTTATGATCTCTCAATCGGAGTTTGGGAGGGAAGGACCAGGCTTGAGTAAATCCCTAGATTTACTGGGATCCACATCCAAACTGGAAAGTGAGGAATAGGGAGCTCTGAAGGAGTTACTCTGAAGCAGTTATCACTCCCTTCTTGACAGTTTAATGGGAGGGGGGGAGAACACAGACACCTCTTTCTCACAATACAGTCCAAGCCTTTCCTTTTCATTCTCTAGTTGCTCTTTACTTTCTCCCTCCAAATCAATCAGATTTACCTTCCTCAGTTTTCCCCACCTTTTCAGGTTTGCCTTCTTCCTTCCAACTGTGCCCCTCAGAGGACGGATCCTGTTTATATCTGCACATAATAGGATAAAGGAATTGTTATAAGGATGTTGGGGGATGCCAGTTAAGATCAGGGGTGAAGGGGGAATTTAACAGGGGTACAAATGCTTTGCTTGAGAGACTCCACTGTTGCAATAGTATTTTGGATTATGACCACAGATTTATTTTGTTTATAGTGTTCATCTGTTCCATTAAGTGCATGCTATTAAACTTTTCAAAATAGTGAGGATTATCGCCCCCCATATATGTATCAGGAAAACAACTGATATAATAGCTGAGTGGTTTAGGCACTTGGCTGCAGAGCCAGAGGTTGGGTGCTTGATTTCCCACTGAGCCTCTTGTGAGTAAAGCCAGCCTGTGTGGCCTTGGGCAAGCTGCACAGTCCCAGAGCATCCCCAGAAGAAGGGAATAGTAAACCACTTTTGAGCATTCTCTACCTGAAAAACCCTGAAAAGGGTCGCCATAAGTCAGAATCGACTTGACGGCACATGATCATTATTAATTTTTAGTGGCTCTGATGCATTAGCAACTTGCCAGTCTTCATTTTATTAAATTTCTGAGCATTGTTCAGAGGTCTGCGGGCATGCAGCTTGGCACAGCTTTTAATTTGCCTCTTTGTTTCTTAGAGATGACTAATGATTTCCAGCATCCCACACTGCAGAATTCTGGGGCCAATTGTGAGCCAACCTCCAGTCCTCTCTGAGCTCATAATTACTTTGCCCCCTTTCCCGCCGACTTATTTCTAGTACAGTGAGGGATGTGAAGAAAAGGCTGTGGCTGTCATTATTAAGCCCTGCAGAAGCATTGTGGACCACTGAAAGCTATTAATTCCCCGGTGTTCAAAATCCTTACTATGCAGACAAAAGCCCTAGAAATTAGAGTTCTTAGGCATTTTAATGCTTCAAAGTGTTCAAGACATCAGGATACCTGTCAATTGTATATTGAAGGTACATCTCAAAAATAAAATCCACTGAGATCACTGGGATTTATATTGAGGATAGATATCACAAATTTTCTTGTGTGCTAAATGGGAAGAAGGTGACATGTCTCGGGAAGCTGGCATTTCTTGTGAACGGAAACCTGGAATACCATTCCCGAAACATTCCAGGATTGCAACAGGGACTAATTTTTCAGCCTGTGGATCAGAATGAAATGTACAAAGTGCCTCATGGCTGAGTTTCAGTCATGGAAGGTAGTGCTGTTTTTGTTTGCTTGTTGGACTCCAACACCCAGAATTCTCCAATTCTGGATAATTCCCCAGGCAGAAATCCAGCCCACAGCCTCACTATAGCTTCACTCCTTTGCTTCTGTAGCTGTCTCAGTCCTTGCTTCCTATGCAAAAAAGGAAGCTCAGAATTATTTTTATTTATATTAGGAAGATACTTATCACAGCATAAGCTTTTGTGAACTATAGACTGCTGCACCAGATTTCAGGCCCGCATGATTAGGGGAAAGGCAAACAATGAGGGTTGTGGAGATTAAATTCAGAAAGGATTGACAGTGACAATTACATTATTCATACTGTCCACTTACCAAACTGTTGATGATAATACAACCTACTTGACATTGTGTCACGTGTAATGTGATGAGGAACTATTGTTCCATTTCAAATCTGTTACAATAGAATCTCCTAATAAAATGTACCATCAAAATTCTGTTCCTGTAATATACATTTGACATTTATCTGCTGTATAGTTGAGACTTGTGCGCCAGCTGTACCCGTTACTAGAGAGGTTTGATTTGGCCACAGTGACACATGCCTTAGTTATATCCTGGCTGGACAACTGTCATGTGCTGTACCTGGGGCTGCTTTTGGAAAATGCTCAGAAACTTCAGCGGGTCCAAAGTGCTGCAGCCAAATTGTTAACTGGGGCTGGTTACAGGGATCACATAATCTCGCCGCTCCTCCAACTCTACTGGCTGCCAATCTAGGCATAATCCAAAGTGTTAGTTTTAACCTACAAAACCCTGAATGGCTTGGGTCCAAGGTATCTCAAAGACCACTTCTCCTTTTATGAGCCTACTCAGATATCAGAGGAGACCTTTCTCTTGGTCCCACCACCTTCACAGGTGCATTTGGTGGGGACATAGGGCCTTTTCTGTGTATCCAGACTCTGGAACTCCTTCCCACAGGAAGGCAAGCTGGCTCCATCTTTGCTGTCCCTTCACACGCAGACAAAGACCTTTCCCTTCAGTCAAGCTTTCGCTTAGTAATTGTCTGGGAGGGGGTTTTACATGCAGTGTTTTGCCTTGTTGCTTTGAATCTGTCCTTGGTGTTGATTTTGTTTGCCATTTTTTGTGTGGTAGTTGTCTGAAACTTTTTAGTATAGCAAAAAGCTAAAAAGAGTTTTTAGTATTGACTTTTAACAATGTAAATTGCCTTCCCTTTTAAGGAGAAAGGTGAGGTAAAATATTTTAAATAAATAATAAAATACAATGGCCATGTAAGGTCAGCATCAGACTGGACTGGAAGGCTGAATTGTTTTTCTACTGGTTTCTGAATATTGTCAGCTCTAATATCAGGTTGGGGGGGACCTGATTGAGATGTTTAAAATTATGCCGGGAATGGATAAAGTGGATAGATGGAAGCTCTTTTCCCTCTCACGTAATACTAGAACCAGGGGCATCCACTCAAATTGAGTATTGGGAGAATGAGAACAGACAAAAGAAAATATTTCTTTATGCAGTGTGTTGTTAGTCAGTGGAACGCCTTGCCACAGGATGTGGTGATGGCATTTGGCCTAGATACCTTTAAAAGGGGATTGGACAGATTCTTGGAGGAAAAATCCATTGCAGGTTGCAAGCCATTATAGGAATGTATCATCTCCAGGCTTAAAAGGAAGGTACCTCAAAATGCCAGATGCAGGGGAGTGGTATCAGGAGACTGGCATCTAGTTGTCTCGTGCGCTCCCAGAGGCATCTGGTGGGGCCACTGTGAGATACAGGAAGTTGTACAAGATGGGCCCTTGGCCTGATCCAGCAGAGCTCTTCCTATGTCTGTGTCCATTGTGTATTCATTCACACTGAGATGGGCCTGTTTCCCTTATGCAGAATGTAGAAGGGGACTGCTGGTAAAGATAGTGTTATCCTCAGGGACAGGAAATATTCCATTTTTGGATTATGGTTCCCAGCATAACAATAGCTTCCATCCCATTTCTGTATATATCACAGTGTTCAAAATTAGTTTTGCCAGAGAGAAAAGAGTCAACATTTTTTTTTTGCATGAAGCATAGTTACTCAGCATTTTAAATGAAGCACAGCTCTTTACTTGGAGTGGTGTGCCAGCTTTAAACTATTATGAGCACCAGACCTTCAAATGTTTGCTGGAACAGGTCATCCACCCACTGAAGTGATTCACCCATTCAGGTGTTAGAATACAGTATTTCCCGCCCATCTTTCTCATTAGCTCAGGCATATGAATCCTGCACATAAGCTGTATTACTTATGGAGCCTATCTTGAGAAATATTATCCATAAAAAGATTGGAATTAGAAACAAAACAAAACCAAATGTGCCAGGCATCTGTTGGGAATAATGTGGCCTGCAGGCCACATGACCCTCATTAGCCTCTGCCCCCACCCCCCACAGGACCCTCAGCTGGTAAAAAGGTAGATAGGAAGCCTCCACGATCCAGAATTTTACTCCTAACCAAGATAATCCTGCCACATGACTTTAAAAACAAAACTAAATAAGGATGATAAAATAAAATTAAAAATTAAAATACACAATTGGAACTGATCTTCTAGTCACTACTGAATTTGATGGGTTCCTCCCCCTTCCCCCCCAAGGGGATTTGTTGCACTTTCTGGAGGAAAATATGCCTGCAAAATTAGACTCTTCCCTTTGTACCTTGCCCACTTCTGCTTTAGTCAGGGTCCTAAGAATGCTAAAGTTAGCCTTCTCTGCTCCAGATCAGTGTCTGATGTCTACTATTTTGACCAGATGGGTAGAACTTGTCTATAGGCTTCCATTTGCTATTTAAGTCAAATCCTGAATCCTTGTTCTTTCCTAACCTTTGATGATGCATTAGTTAATTATGCTTTTGCATACCTAGCTTCTTTGAAGAAATGACTGCATAATCCATTTTGAAACATATGCCTTACAGACACTTCTTTTGCTTTGATATGCAACATCATGTCTAAACCAGTTTGCACTCAACCTTTCTGCTGCATTGCACTTCTAGGGATATGCAGGGAAAGCCTAAAACATGGCTTCCAACATGTGCATCTGTCTCACACAATATTTGTAAGAACAGTTTTGGGGACAGTTGTCGGTTTCATTGTGTTCCTTGGAACACGACTCCCACCATTACAAGGGAACTTCTCACCTTGTCTGTCCTTTTTACCACTGGTTGATGAATATAAATGTGCTGGCTGAACAGACAGTGTGATCATAGTCACAAAGTACAATCAGAATTGAAACAGCTCAGATCAGATCTTCATTAAGATCAAAAATATAATCAGCAACACACACTGAAAAACTGGCTTTGTGAACATGCATTATACAATACTACATATTCTTTTTTCTACCATACGGCATGGAATGGTTACCACAGACAACTTTTGAGAGTGGGAGAAGAAGGATCTGAAGTGTGGATTTATCACAGAATGCTAAGATTTTCTTGGATCAAGAAGGTGGTCAGCAAAGAAGTACCAAAGAGAATGAATGAAGTTGAGAAAAGAGTATTATTAATAATAACCTTAGAACGGCAGAACTGATCTCTATAGATCATCAAGTCCTGCTCCTGTCAAGGAGGCACAGTGGGGAATTGAACCCCCAACCTCTGGCTCTGCAGATAAAGTGCAGAAAGTGAGAATACTTTAATCACATAATGAGAAATAGAAGTACAGTTTTTTCTAGCTGATCACCCAACAAACTGGAGGGAAAAATGCACGAGGACTGGTTTGGATGCAATGTGCTATCTTTGTTTAGAGCCCATGCATCCAGAATCATAATGATGTGTGATCTCCAAAAAGGAGGAGATATTACAATAGCAGCAAGGTGATGGGCAGGATCAAGACCTGAGAAATTACATTGCTCAGGGGCTCTGATACTCAAAGTACTGCAACAGTAGTAGTCCTGGCTCTTCAGAATGCAACAGAAGTACCTGTTTCCTTCAATGCCTATCTTATAAGGTCAGCGTCAGGTGCAGAGGAAAGAGGCGGCATCAGAAGGGGGTGATGCAATGTTACCATCTGAGTATGGAGTGGAGACATTTGAACAGAATTGGTCTCTTGTCTCCTTTCAAGATGCTGAATGAATTTTCTATGCCTAACATCTGCAAAACAGGGAGGGCTAAGAAAGCTGCCTTTGCTCCTTCCATGAATATGATGCTATCGCTGATGAATTAAACATGATGTTACTGCCCACATATGAGGGATGTCAGTGCTGAGTGGGTCCTTTTCTGGAGAGGTTAACCTGCTTTCAACCAGTGATGTCCAATGAGGTGGACAGGGTGCTTGCACGCTGTCGTGCCACCTCCTCCTCCTTAGACCCTTGCCTGGCTTGGGTCATCAAAGCAGCCAAGCTGGTAACAACAGACTGGGCCACTGCAATAATTAATGGGTCTCTCCAGGAAGGCATGGTTCCCCTTGCCCTCAAGGAGACACTCATTAGGCCCATTCAAAAGAAACCTAATTTGGCGGTGAACGAAACTGGTAATTATAGGCCCATTGCCAATGTTTCTTTCTTAAGTAAAGTGGTCAAGAGGATGGTGGCTGACCAGCTCCAGGCACTCCTGGAGGAAACTGATGCCCTGGATCCATTCCAGTTGGGATTCAGGTTGCAGCATGGTACAGAAACAGCATTGGTCACCCTGCAGGATGACCTGAGGGAGGCTGATGGGGCAATATGTCCTTCTTGGTCCTCCTCGATAGCTCATCGGCCTTTGATACCGTCGACCACGGTATCCTTTTGGGGTGGGTCTCCAAGCTGGAGATCAGTGGCTTCGCTTTGACATAGCTCCATCTCTTCTTGAGGGACTGTCCCCAGAGAGTGCAGCTTGGTGAGATGACTTCCACCCCATGGATCCTCAGTTGTGAGGTTCCGCAAGGGTCAATCATCTCACCAATGCTATTTAATATCTATGAGATATATGAGACCACTGGGTGAGGTCATCTGGAGTTGTGGGGCTCGGTGTCATCAGTATGCTGATGACACTGATGACACCCAGCTCTATCTCTCCTTTTCTCCAACTGCAGTGGATGCTGTTCCATCCCTTGAACGCTGCTTGGGGACCGTTCTGGGGTGGATGAGGGCAAAAGGACTGAGTATCAACCCGGACAAGATGGAAAACTTGTGCATGGCCGGCCCTGGTGTCAGTGGGTTGGTAAACTCCCTTTCCTTTGGGGGAGTGACTCTTCCCACAAAGAATGAGGTTTGCAGCTTGGGCATCTGTCTGGATCTGGATCTCACCATGGAAACTCAGTTGGCATCTGTGGTCTGGGCAGCCCATTTCCATCTTTGGAGGATTGCCCACCTGCATCCCTATCTAGGTGCAGCGGCCCTCACGACTTTGATTCATGCACTCATAATCTCAAGAACAGACTACTGCAGTGCTCGCTATGTGGGGCTACCCTTGAGTTTGATGTGGAGACTGCAACTGGTTCAGAATTCAGTGGCCAGATTAATAACTGGGGTGAACAAATTGCAGCACATCTTCCCCATTCTGGCCACCTTTCAATGGCTACTGGTTTATTTCTGCATCGACTTCAAGGTTATGATAATAACATTCAAAGCCCTAAATAGTTTAGGACCTTGGTATCCAGCAGAACGCCTGCTCCCAGCCAGATCTGTCCGTAATACTCGTTCTTCACAGGCAGGGTGGTTGAGGGCCTTGACCCCGAAGGAGGCCCAGAGGGAAAGAACAAGAAGCCAGGCCTTCCCAGTGGTTGCCCCCTGCCTGTGGAACAATCTGCCCATGGAGATATGCCTGGCACCCTCATTGGACAGGTTTAAACAAGCACTGAAAACTTCGCTCTTCTGTCAGGCTTTCCCTGAGCATTAAGTTGCAGATAGTTCTTCTTCCCTTTTATCATCCTTTTTGCCATCCGTTCATCATCCTTTCTACCATCTTTATAGCCATCTGTTTTAATTTATTCTACCAGTTATTGTATGTGTTGAATGTTTGTATTTTTTATTCTTCTTGTGTTTTAATATTGTGTTGTTTGTTGTTCTCAGCCACCCAGAGTGGCCTGGCTGCCACATGGTGTGGGGTATAAATCTAATAAATAAATAAATGATAAATGGAACCATCTGAGGAACTGTGACAGTATTCTCTCTTAAAACAGCTGTTCCCAAGCTGTTTTCAGAGTACAGTTCCCTGAATCACCAGTCCACATGGCCCACATTTAGTGGTTCTGAAAGTTGCAGTTCCACAACATCTGGGTAAGATGCAACCACCATCTTTCATTAGGTTCCAAAATATGGGAATCACATGTTTGTTTGTTTTAACTCTGTTTGGAAGTTATTTCCATATTATTAGACTCATTTTCAAATTGATGCACATATCAGTGTATATATATTTCCTAATCTATACATTTTGGTGAGATTCGCTTCATCTACAGTATGTACATCTCAGTCAAGCAGGGAAGAGTGAGTCATTACATGTGAACAATTTCAAGCTCTGTTTTAACCCTCTCCATTTCAGTTTACTGTTGGCAACAAAACAATGCTTGTTTTTTAGTACAGATCACATGGATGCAGTTGCATAGGGTACAATCACAACAAAACCAGGTCACGGACTGCATGGAGAAACTTTTGAAAAAACACAACCTACAAACAGTATTCAAGCCCCACAAAAACACAACAAACGTTACGGTCAGCAAAGGACAGAAGGGACCCCCTCACCACTGCACGTGTATACCAGATACCTTGCCGTTGTGGCCAGGTATATATTGAAACCACAAAATTAAGCATCCACACCAGAATCAAAGAACATGAGAGACACTGCAGACTAAAAAACCCAGAAAAATCAGCAGTAGCTGAACATGCCCTAAAACATGAAATTCTATTTCAAAATACTGAAATACTGAACAACACCAGCAATCATTACGTCAGATTGCACAGGGAAGCCATTGAAATCCACAAGCACCAGCAGAACTTCAACAAAAAGAGGAAAGTTTGAAACTCAACAAAGCTTGGCTCCGAGCTCTGAAAAATACAGCGTGCAAAAGGTCAATGAACTCTACCCAGCCACAAGGACTGGGGATCATTACACACAAAAGACCAGCTAATGACACCCATCAATCACAGTGACAGATAATCTCTCCTCCTTATCACAACAATGCACCCACAACATGACACACTAATCACCCATCTCCTGAAAAAGACATAGCGTATCTGACAGCCATAAATACTCCACTCCCAAGCAAACTACACCAGAGCACAGAGTGCTGTCCTCTGAAGATGCCAGCCACAGAGACTGGCGAAACATTAGGAAGAACAATCTTCAGAACAGGGCCAAAGAGCCCAAAAAACCCACAACAACCAAACCCACAGCCCATATGATTTGTGTGAGTTCTGATTATAATAAACACTGTGCACTGTAATACAAGCCACTTAACTGCAGATGTTGCAAAACAAACAAACAAAACCCCACTTAGCCCAATTTGAAGACTCCCTGCATAGTTAGTATAGCCAAAGCTGCACTGACTATGGCCAGTTGCAATGCAACTGATGTGGAGCATCTTGCATTTTGCATGATGTTGTGGGTTCACATGAACAAGAGGTACACAGTAGTCTTCTTGTGGTCCTGTGTATAATAGAAATATGAAGAATATTGAATGAATACCTCATCCTGAATTTGATGTGATAGTTAGTAAGGATTTTGAAAGCCTCACATGATTATTTATCCCAGGTGAAAGTGAGGCAAAGGCCTGTGTTTTTTCATTAATGTGTCATTAAAGCATTGCACATGTAAGAACAAAAAAACATGATCATGGCCACTGGTCCCATCACCTCCTGGCAAACAGAAGGGGAAGATATGGAGGCAGTGACAGATTTTACTTTCTTGGGATCCATGATCACTGCAAATGGTGACAGCAGCCACAAAATTAAAAGACGCCTGCTTCTTTGAAGGAAAGCGATGACAAACCTAGACAGCATCTTGAAAAGCAGAGACATCACCTTGCCGACAAAGGTCCGCATAGTCAAAGCTATGGTTTTTCCAGTAGCAATGTATGGAAGTGAGAGCTGGACCATAAAGAGGGCTGCCCACTAAAGAATTGAGGCTTTTGAATTGTGGTGCTGGAGAAGACTCTTGAGAGTCCCCTGGACTAGAAGGAGATCAAACCTAGCCATTCTGAAGGAAATCAACCCTGAGTGCTCACTGGAAGGACAGATCCTGAAGCTGAGGCTCCAATTCTTTGGCCATCTCATGAGAAGAGAAGACTCCTTGGAAAAGACCCTGATGTTGGGAAAGTGTGAGGGTAAGGGGAGAAGGAGACAACAGAGGACAAGATGGTTGGGCAGTGTCATTGAAGCTACCAACATAAATTTGACCCAACTCCAGGAGGCAGTGGAAGACAGGAGGGCCTGGTGTGCTCTGGTCCATGGGGTCACGAAGACTCGGACATGACTTAACGACTAAACAACAACAGGAACAAAGTATGCACCAAAATAGTGTCTTTTCCCCTTTTGAAGCAAAGTGTTATATGTGTGTGTATGCACACAACCCATCCAAAGCTTAAAATTGTTATATTCCTATGGATCAAAGAGTAGTCATCTGTTATTTGCATAGATATTTTGCACAATTTACACATACAGTACACACAGATCACCTTCACAAATGCACAAATAGAACTGAGAGCAGAAGAAACCTTTTGCAGTCCTTGAAGGTGAGAAGAGGAATGTTGTAATTTTTCATCTTTCCCTGAGAAGACCAGACAAGCAAGGAATTTACATCACAAGAGCCAAGGTCCCTAAGCAAGATTAATAGCTAATTGAATATGTTAGAAACCTAGCTTACAATCAGGATGAAGAAGAGTCACAAATTTTCTTGTCCATGATGAAAATGATGCCTCAACATCTTGAAGCACTCCATTGAAAACAACTGTTAATTGCATGAGGCTGCTTTTTACATACTCTTGGACAAGAATGAAAGAATAAAAATAGCATTCATTTTCAAAAATTAGATATTGTGTGAAATACAAGTGTCTGTACAACATAACATTTTTGTTTGTGAAATATAAGGGTTCTTGTGTAACCACCTCTGTGAATATTTCACCAAAAAGGTTCCAAAATCTGGAAAAAATGCAGAAAAACTATCAAACTTACTCCACAGGGAGAAAATTTAAAATTTGGTCATTCTCTCCTGTGAAAATGACATAAACAAAGGTTTAAAACCCCAATCTACATTATACTGTGGTAGTGATTGTGTTCTTTCTTTTAAAAAAACCCCAATTCACAGCAAATACACACATGAGTTTTCTATCTCTCCCCTTTCTCATGCACATGCACATTGTGTGTGTGTGTGGGTGTGCATGTTTAGGGTGTGTAGTTTTCAAAAGCCCATGTTATGATGCATACCTGTTCATCTTTCTGTAACATCTAGGGCAGTTACATCTTCCTTTACTGTGATCTAAAAAGACACCCTTTTAACATTTCCCAAATACAGTAGATCACAAATGCCTCTGTTCCTCAGAGGACAGCATTACTAATGTATGACTGCACCTCATCACTCAGTACAGCACAATATTGCCACATGCTCATTAAATTGCAGTTGGCACAAAACTCATCAAGCATCAGTGAGCATGGCTGCAACGCATCTACATTATTTCTTTCCTGAAAGACACCTGATAAGAGCCAAGCTTTATTTCTAAGTTCTCCTAAGGGAAATCTGTCTCTTTCCTCCTCACCATTATTTCCTTCATTTAGAATGCCCTTTTAACTGGGGTGATACCCAATTTCTTCAAATCTATCCCTTACAAAAGGAAGTCTTTACTGCCTGGGAATTATGACCCAGCTAATGGCTACTTCCATCTAATTATTCAGGTTTTTATCCTATGAATGCACAAATCATTCTAAATCCTTATATATTGTTTCTCAGGGAATCAAAAATATGTATGGACTTTCCTGGGTAACCATCACTAGTTCCTCTACTGTACATTTAATAAATAGCACACAGAATCACTTTTGAAAATCCCATAATCAGTACTCTCTCCATCATAAGCATTCATGCCTCTAGTTTAATAGTTAAGACATTTCAGTACAGTGGACCCTCGACTTACGGAGGTCCCTACTTACAAAAATTTTGAGGTACGAAAAACTCCAGCTGCAAAATTTTGGTTCAACTTGTGGCCAGAGCTTCGGCCTACGAAAGGCAGGGGGAAAGCGGAGCGGCTTTTGGCTTCCTGAGCTTCAAAACCCTCTTCACTGTCCCTGTCTCCCATCCCTGGTGCCCTCTGCCTTCTGTCCCTGTGGGGACAGAAGGCAGAGGGCACAGGGGATGGGAGACAGGGCAGTGGAGGGGGTTTTGAAGCCCTGGAAGCCAAAAGCTGGCAGTGGATGCGGAGCGGCTTCCAGCTTCCCAGGCTTCCATAGCCGCACCCGCTGCCCTCTGTTTCCCATCCCCAGTGCCCTTTGCCTTCTGTCCACACAGGAAAAGAAGGTAGAGGGCACCAGGGATGGGAGGTTTTTTTTCTGTGCCTGGAATGGATTCAATGCTTTTCAATGCATTCCTATGGGAAATGGACCCTTGACCTACGGACTTTTTGACCTGCAGCCACCGTTCCAATACAGATTAATTCTGTAAGTTGAGGGTCCACTGTACTTGCTTTGATGATATAATCAGAATTTGTACATTAAGTAGCACAGGAGATTTATTCAGCATGAAGGCGTAAAAGGTGTCGTTTAGCATAATGGAAACACACAAAGTTGGGAAAGGCTGATCCATAGGATGTAATAAATACAATTTTCTTGTCCTCCATTAAAAATGGGGTGCCTCAATGTATGGCCCTCCAGAAGAAATTAAAGAAATTGATCAATTGCTACACAATTTTGTTGCTCCTGCATTAGAGCAAATGGATTAGAATTTTTGGGGTTGCCAGTAGCATTAAAAAAAGTGTTTTCACACTAACATTATTCTTTTTTTCTTTTTTTAAAAATCTAAAATTTGGTTTTACAATAAAATTCCTCCTTCTGTGAATTTTTCATAAAATAAGTGCAGAAATGTGAAAAGGTCAGGAAAAAAACTCTCTTAATTTCATCCAGTGGAGATAAAACTTTGAAATATTTCATTTTTACCCAAAAGAATAAAATGTTCAGAGATGTAGTTCCTTAACCAATATATACAGTCAGCGTACTGTCAGCAGTGTTGTGTCTCTTAGATGCAGATTGTCTTGATTTGGCACTTCAGATGGTCAAATAGTATAGACAGAATATTTCTCGTTTTGAAAAATAAATCTTGTACCAATACAATGTATTTTGGAAAGGGAAACACATTCTAAATATTATCATTTAATCTTGCTGGCTAGAAAAAAGAACTTCCAATTAAAATAAAAGAGGATCTTTAGTGAGGCAACTCTGATAGACAAAGATTTCATATGAATAACTGTAATGCTCCATTAATATAGTCTGATTTTATATACTGACTTTCCTCAGCTTGATTCCCTTTGGATATATTGGACTACACCCCAGCAATGATCATAATGGCTAGAGATGATAGGAGCTGTAGTACAACACATCTGTAAAGCATCAGGTTGGAGAGGCTAATGTACAAATTCATTTGGAAATAATTCCTACAGAATACATAGTATGAGAAATGTTGCCTTAAAGGGAGGTATTTGTGAATCAGAACCCAAGCCTACATCTTCATTATTTAGAAGATCAATTAATCATTCTTGGGAATTGATGAATCAGTCTACTTTACAGTTTACAGTGGATATATGCACTTATCAAGGTATATAATTGGAAGACTTCAGCCATGAATTTTGAGGACTCTCCTTTATAATATTTTTTTCTGCAATATTGGTGCATGACCTGAAGAAGTGGACTTGACTGCCAAAAGTTTGATTATTTTTTAAAAAGTGGTTTAGTAAAGGTATCACCTCTCCTGCACTTATATTTTAGAAATTGTGGCCCGAACACACCCATTTTGTGCTCAAGTCCTCCTAATATAGTTTTGTATTACACATACTAAAATACACAATTCTGGCCATACTTTCCTCCAATACATGCGTCTTCGTAAGACTTTTTATTGGAATGGAGTTTGTGAGGAACTGAGTGTGATTTTATAAAAAACTAAACTTCCTTTAATTACACAGTGAATAAAATGGTTTAATTAGGAACTTACAGAGTAGATTTGATTCAAGTCTTCCTCATCAGACCACCCCTTATTTGTTAGATTACCTCAACTGGCACTTAATGTCTCAATACATTCACTCAGAGACACTGGTAATGAGAAAGAAAAAATGTTTCTGCTTACAGTTCTTCACAGATAAAAAAACAGACTTAGTGTGTAAAAATGTAAACTTTTTACATCACTGACCTCAACCAGTTAACTAGCTTCATAACTGACTAACTAACTGGTTACAGAACACTTTACTCTAGCTACCCATTTCTGGCAGACTCCATGGCTTCTAAATGGGGAAAAAATGTGAAAGAAAGAATCTGAAGGAGAGAGGAACCACTGCCTGTTATTGAGTTGACTGACATCCACTCCAGTCCAGAAAAGTCCCTCCCATATGTATGTTGCAATAGAGCCAACACTTTTGATCCCAAAAGACATAAGGAGACATGCTCTTTATTCCCTGTGAGTAAATTATTTCTTCAGACACATATCTAAGGAAGTTCAATGCCCGCTGGGCAGCAGCAGTCCTTCATTGCTCCAACTCAAGAGACTTATCTAGTCATTTTGCCACCTGGCACTGGTGCCCTGGTAGTTAAGGAGGAAGAGACTGGGATATTCAGAGTAAAGACAGAGGAATGGGGGAATAAACATCTTAGTCAGAGCATGCAACCTTGTATTGTTTCCACTCCAACATGCACACTTACACCCTGATTCCTTCTGCCTGGGGACAAGGTGGAAGCAGTAAATGAGTATGACTCATCTATTTCAGATGGGTTTCCTCCCCATTTCCAGCAGTGAGTAACAGCAGGTGGGTTGGTGCGCTTCTGGCAACAATTTTTTTTAATTCCCAGTATGTTTTTGATCCCTGGGTCAAAGCCCCAATTGCTCTGCCTTAGATACTGCTCTGTTCTAACTAGAAGACAGTTTTCATCCAGGAGATTTTATGGGAGATTGGCCCTACTGCATGAAATTTTCCAGCCTATGGTTGTTTTCAAGAGGCTTTGATTCAAGTTGGCCTGAATATCCTGTAAGTCCTTCCTTTCTGTAGAGCTTGTCATGTTACATGCTGATTGAATTACTATGTAAAATCTCTCAGGATAAAGTCCTGGGACTTTCTCCAATCTGAAAGAAGATGATATGGCCCCTGCCACAGGATTCTGCACTTAGAGTTGGCTGCATCAACACTGACATTATTTGGTGAACATTTGTAAGTTTCTTTTAAAAAGCACAGACCACTCTCTACATATACCTTAAAACAGAATAGAAGGTTTAAATGTGCTGTGACATCTTCCCAGGCAGGATGGTTGAGAGTTCTGATCCTGAGAGAGGCTTGGAAAGCAGCAACCAGAAACTGGGCCTTCTCAGTGGTAGCCCCACAATTGTGCAATGGTTTCCCACCCGAAATCCACCTGGCTGCTTCATTGGGAACTTTCAAGTGATCACTAAAAACAGGTTTATTCAGACAGGCCTTCCCAGACTCTATTATACCCTGAAACAATAGCACTTAAACAATCAGATATTTGCTAATATTCAACCATCCGCAATGCTTTACCGTATTTGCCGGTGCACAAGGCGACCGGCTGTATAAGACGACCCCCCAACAGGAGGAGGAGGAAGAGGGGAAACGGGAGGGTGTCGGGCGGGCGAGTGCGCCGCTGGCTCAGCGGCGCGGGGCAGCGGGCAGCCCCGCAGTGGCTCAGGCATGGCAGTGAGAGGGCGAGGAAGAGCAAAAGGCTGAGGAGGAGGAGGAGGAGGAGGAGGAAAGGGGAAACGGGTGGGGGGCGGGTGAGCGAGCGTGCTGGCTCAGCAGTGAGAGGGAGAGGAAGAAGGCAAGAGGCTGAGGAGGAGGAGGAGGAAAAGGGAAATGGGCGGGGGTGGGGGTGGGCAAGCGAGCTCGCAGCTGGCTCAGCGGCGCGGGGTGGTGGGCAGCCCGGCGGTGGGCTCTGGCCGCTCAGGCATGGCAGGCTGTGCTTCCCTCCCTCCATACAGACCGACTGCCTGCCTGCCTGCCTTCCTCCCCGGCCAGTGCAGCCCCGTGTCATTCAGTGCACCCGGCGTACAAGACGACCCCCCCACTTGGAGGCATGTTTTTTGGGCCCAAAAATCGTACGCTGGCAAATACAGTACTTATATTATTTTAATGTTTATTGATATTATTTTCATCTGTCTATACTGTATTCATCATTCTATTATTGTACTGTTTTGCCTTTATATTATTGTTTTATTGTACTGTGTAATAAAGTGGCCTGGGTTGCCAGATAAGCAGTATAGAAATCAAATGAATAAATAAATGTGAAAAAAAAAACACCCAAAAAGTTGGACGTTGAGCTGTGGGAGAAGGCCTTCTCTGTCGCTGCTCCCAAACTCTACAACTCTCCATCTTTGCCATCTTTCTGCAAGCAGTAAAGATCTTTCTTTTCAGGCAGGCTTTTTCTTAGTGACTTGATGTCTAAGAGCCTGTCCACATGGGTATATAATTTTGATATATGGTTCCTTAATAGCAGTGTTTGGCATGGGAAAAAAGACCTTGTCCACTAGTGTTTCTACTTAAAACCATCCACTTTTTATCTTTCACTGGTTCCTGTCATGAGTGTGTGGCCTTGAGATTCTTCCCATACCTTCTTGATTTATGGATTTAGAGAAAAAGTACACCCTCTCAAAATGGTTGCTAGTCTTATCCAAACCCCTTTTACTTTCTCAGAAAATTTATCTGATGTTGGTCCACAACAAGGACCTCTGAAAGCTTTAAATTCTTCCAAACACTCTTCAAAGGTGTTACATATGTCAGTCTGATAAAATTAAGGCATAGAATACTGTTTCAAAAATCAAACTTGCCCAGAAAACGTCACTGGTGGTACATTAAACACAAGTGTTAAAGTGTGCCTATAATCAGAGATGCCACATCCCACCTGTGTATATAGAAATATGAATGTTCATTTCATAGGTTCTTTTACAAATGACACTGTGCACATGGTGGGGAGGAAGGAGGGCTATTATATAAACACGACAAAACATTTCCGTCCTCAGCGTGTGTTCCATGTATTTCTGAACAGTTCTTTATATTTCCACTGGGCTGGGGAAGAAAGAACAGTGAGAAACATTCAACAGTCTTGCTCCAATTACTGCAAGTATATCTTTATCCAGTAGAAGTTTAGATATATCCGCCTTTCACTTTAAATGAACAAGACAACCTTAAAAGATAATTGCAAATTTGCCATTGAACCATTTTATAAATTAAAGAGTTAAAAATGTGAGCTGAAATTAAATATTAAATTTTACATTACAAGGTGTCTTTGTCTGTTTCCCTACCATCTATTCAATAGATATTCATCTATTCTTTTTGTGTTGATGATTGCTGCAGACTTTGGAGCTGTGAGAAAAACTATCATTTCTTTTGCTCATTAAAAGCAAATTATTTCTGAGCTGAATCATTCCTGGCTTTTTATTTATGAGATGGTGCCAAGCGATACATAATGATATCTGGAGGGTCGCAAAACTCTTGGAAATGTTGGTTGAAAACTTGAATGAAAAACAACCCAGAAGTTCTGAAGAGCACATTTCTTGTATATTTCAATTGTTACCGTATTTTTCCGTTTACAAGACAACCCACAGTATAAGACGACCCCCCCTTTTCTAACACATAAATTAGAAAATTTGAGGGCAGCGTGCGTGCACACCCCTTTGATCTTCCCGCCCCTTTGATCCTGATGCCCTTTCATGGCTGCTTTACTCTGTAGCTTTGCAAAAGGCCAGGAAAGCGGCTGCCTGCCCTGTATAAAACGACCCTCAATTTTTGGTCCAATTATTTAAGTAAAAAGTCTTGTCTTATACATGGAAAAAATATGGTAAACACTTTCTCTATGAAGAAAGTAGTCCAGCATGCAAGTGCCTGAATTTTAGCTTTTTCATATAAATATGCCACCTCAAAATTCACATACAGGTTAATTTGTCTGAAAGCACATATCAGGCCCAAAAACCAAGACAAAATTAAAAAAAAAACAGTATTGTCAACATACTGGTACAAAAGGGTACAACAATGATCTAGCTGGTGTGTGATGATGGAAGAGAAGGCATGATGATGGAAGAGAAGGCATAAATCCATCAGATTTATCTTCAAGACAATGTATTAAAAAAGAGGTCTGCACATGATTGGATGATTAGAACTTTATCTCAGAGGACCAAACCTATAAGATTCCACAGCCTAGAACGGTCATAAATCTTGTGCCTTGATTCCCAGTGTGGTATAGTGGCTAGAAAGACAGACTAGGAGAACAGGGTTCAAATCCCTGCTCAGCCATGGAAGCTCACTGGGGGAGTGGAGCTGGTAAAACTACTTTCCTTGAAAACCCTATTAGGGTCGTTATGAGTTAGTTCCAACTTGACAGCACATACACAATTTACCAAATCCATAATTCAATATTTCTTCCTCTGCTACTTGAGTTATATTCTTTCCATTAAATAGGGGTCTAGTATCCTGGATTTATACTTTTCTCTTTGATTCAATCACTGTGCTTGACAACTGAGCTGAAAAATCTAGGACTATATGTGAATATGATTGCCTGTATAGTCTAATGTTATTGACAATATGAACAAACACATTTCTCACTTAAATTTAAAAGCACTTTCATTGATAGTGATTTCAAGAGCTGTTTTTTTTTTCATTATCATTCCAGATTTTCTAAGTTACCTGAGATTTACCCAGAAGCATGTAACTTTCAGACATGTAGCCATGATAACTACTATATGGGGCGATGTTATTGTTACATACAGCACTGATGTTACCTGTCTGTCATGGGTTGGAGGGAAAGTTCCATCCTATGGGGAGTGGAAGGCGGGACATCAGGAGGAGGGGCTGTACTGTATATATATGGGGAGCGTGTGTGGAGAAGTTTAGAAGCTGGAGGAGAAGCTGGGAAGAAGAAGCTGATGTGGGAGTCTGTGTGTCAGACAGGGTACTACTGTGTGTCAGTCAGTACCTACCTGATAGGTTCAGGTGTCTGTATGGTTAGCCAGAACTGATAGGTTCAGGGTCTGTGCTTTATTTAAAGGTGTTCTGTGTGAACCAAACTGGTGTATGTATGATTGAGACTAAGCCACATTACTGTATCTTATTCACTTGATCATTTTATTTTCCCTGTGTGTTCTTTAAATAAACCTTATTCTTTTATTTGTTGAAAATCCATTCCTGGTCTGTGTGACTCCTTACAGGGAATGGTTGGTGGCAGCTTAGTTAACGTGTGGCATATCCCAGTAGGTCTGGGTTTGTCACATTGATTGGTGTCCAGCGTGTGGGATACGACTGGTCCAGTTGTCCAGTGGTCCAGCAAAGCCTTGGCAAGTGTGCCCAGAGCAAGGGGGGTCTAGTCAGGGACAATCTGAGAGCGCGTAGGTAATCTTCTAGGTGTGCCTCACGGGGAGGTGCACTAGTAGAAGAACGTGTAACCTCAGATTGGGGACTAGATTAGGGAGCTCTGAGGCAACCTGTTTTGGCGGGAAAAAACTGAGGCAAAACTGTGTAAAGTAGCAGTGATCTAGCCTGTCTGCTGAGAGGCCTAGCAGAGGGGGTGGACTCTGGCTGGCTACAGTTGTAAGTTAGTGCTGAAGAACAGCAGCAATCTATAGAAGGCTGGTTCTGAGGCAAAAGAGAGAGAGAAAAAAAGTGGTCGCTTTATTTTGAGGCTTTACTTTTGAAAGCAGCCTGTTCTGGGGGGGGATTATGCCCTTGACTCGAAGCCAGATGGCGGAAATGGGTGAAGTGAAAGACCCACAGGTGGACCAAGGTTCTGAGGAAGAATTTGGCTCAGTGCAGGATGAGAGCACGGGAGAACTAACCCCAGAACTCAGAAAAATGCTCAGAGCCCAACTGCATGAACTGAGGGTGAGGGAACTGGCGTTTGAAAGGGAAGTGAAACAGAGACTGTTGGAAGTAGACAAAATGGTGTTTGAGCTGAAGAAGATGGAAATAATGAGTAGAAATAGGAATAACAATAATGGTGAAGGGAAGCCCTCAGACATGAAACCAAAAGAAGGCACACAGGTTAAGGCACAACGTCAAAACCTGAATTATTCTGAAGAAAACATGAGGGAAACATGGGACCCTCAGTACTCCAAAGGGTTAGTTCAGAGCCCGCCAAAAATGGGCGGCCATTTTGTTGATAAAACTTCTGGGCAGAGCCAGTCCAGGAACCAGATTTTGGAGGGAAAACCAAAACCAGATGAGAAAGACTCCAAGTACAGCAGAAAATGTTATTTCTGTCAGGGAAAGGGCCATCTAATCTCAGGGTGTGAGAAATGGAAGCAGATAAAGGGAAATGTGCCTCATGATTTTAGTGGAACCAAGCCAAAAGCTGTGTTCTGTGTCCAGAAAGAGCAAAGCTCCTTGCCACTGAGGGAGCCTGTTGCCATGGCTACTCAATCTGGAACAGTTACATCTGCTGATCAGGCTGAGGAAAATGGTCCTCTTGTGGAGGTCAAGCGCTGCTTGCTAGTGAGAACAGATTCACAGTTGTTTGAAACCGCAGGGGTGGACGTAGGAATACTTGACCATCAGTATCGGGGGCTGAGGGACACTTGTTCCCAGGTGACCCTGTGCCATCCAGATATTATTCCTAGGGAGTATATAATCCCAAATGAGAGCATAAAGGTGGCAGGGATTGAGGGACAGGTGATCTCGCTGCCAGTAGCTGAGGTACCTGTGAACTTTCAAGGCTGGAGGGGAGTTTGGCGGCTAGCAATTTCATTGACTCTGCCAGCAGCCGTGCTCGTGGGAAATGACCTGGCTGAACATGTGAAACGGGTGCTAGTGATTACACGTTCACAAGCCACCACGGGGACAGTTCAGGGGGGTACTGTCGAGCCCGAGACGGAAGCAGGTGGGGGGAGTTCCGAAGCTGTGGTGGAAACCTTAACCACAGACAGCCGATTTGGCCAAGAGCAAAAGGCAGACGCCACTCTCCAAAAGTGTTTTGAACAGGTGACAGACACCCAGCTAACACCTGAAACCCCAGTGAGATTTCGAGAGAGAAAGGGAATTTTATATAGAGAGACCCTGAGGAATATCTCAAAAGGGGGAGATGGGATCAGAAGTCAGCTAGTGGTACCTGAAAAGTATCGCCCCATGATCTTACAAAGGGGGCACTCTGACATGTTTGCTGCGCACTTAGGGGTGAACAAAACACAGCAGAGAATTACACAGAATTTTTACTGGCCTGAAATAGGGAAGCAGATCAAAGAGTTCTGTAAACAATGTGATGTGTGTCAAAGGCAGGGGAATAGCCGCGACAGGACCAAAGCAAAGTTGTGCCCTTTGCCTGTGATTGACACTCCGTTCAAATGCATAGGGGTGGATATTGTGGGACCTTTGCCCAAGGCCACAAAGAGGGGGAACAGGTTCATTCTCACCATTGTGGACCATGCCACGAGGTACCCTGAAGCCATACCCTTGACTAACATTGAAACTAACACAATGGCAGATGCCTTGGTGGGGTATATGTCCAGGATGGGATTTGCCTCAGAAATAATCACAGATTTGGGCGCATCGTTTACATCGAAGCTCATGAAACGGTTATGGCAAATCTGTGGAATTAAACACAAGGAAACCACTGCCTATCACCCTGAAAGTAATGGGTTAACGGAGAAGTTCAATGGGACTCCAATGCGCATGATTAGGGCTTACTTGGCAGAGAATCCAAACAATTGGGACCAGAAGCTGCAATCCCTTTTGTTTGCTTATCGATCAGTGCCACAAGCCAGTACCGGGTTCAGTCCGTTTGAACTTTTATTTGGGAGAAGGGTGAAAGGGCCCCTTGATTTGATCAAACAAAATTGGGAACAGATCACCCAGGATGACCCACAAGACGTTGTGACATACATAGACACCTTGATGAATGACCTAAAGAGAAACCTAGAGCTAGCAGCAGAGACCCTGCAAGCTCAAAAGGTCAGAAAGAAAGCTTGGGATGACCAGAAAGCCAGAGAGAGGCACTTTAACCCAGGGGAGGAAGTGCTTTGGCCTAGGCTCTGCAAAGAGAACAAACTGCAGCTGGGTAGCCCAGAAATAGAAAACTTGGGTCACATAGTAGGGGGAGGAGTGATAAAACCCCTAGAGGCCAAGATAGAAGCAGTTCTTGATTGGCCCAGACCCAACACCAAGAAAAAAGTCAAATCAATTCTTGGGTTGGTGGGCTACTACAGAAAGTTCATCCCGAGGTTTAGCGAGATTGCGGCTCCGCTGACCGATCTGACGAGGAAGAAGACTGATGACCGCATCCCGTGGACCAGCGACTGTGAGGAGGCGTTCCGGAGGTTGAAGGAGGCGCTCATCAACTATCCAGTGCTGCGTGCTCCAGACTTCGACCGGGAGTTCATCATCTACACCGATGCGTCTAACAGCGGGGTAGGAGCAGTTCTTTGCCAGGAGGATGAAAATGGTGACCAGCATCCAGTGTCCTACCTGAGTAGGAAACTCCAGAAAGGTGAGAGACATTTGGCAACCGTGGAAAAGGAGTGCCTGGCCATAGTCTACGCGATCCAGAAGGCCAAGCCTTACATCTGGGGAAGACATTTTATTCTGTGCACTGACCATTCACCACTGCAATGGTTAAAGACAATGAAAACCCACAATAGTAAACTTATGAGGTGGGCTTTAAACCTGCAAGATTATGACTTTGAAGTGAAGGTGGTCAGAGGGTCAGTGAACTGTGTTGCTGACGCCTTGTCAAGAAGACCCGAAGAATGAAGACGGCGAAAGAAACATGGACTATGTATATATTTTGATGACAAAACGTCAAATGTGTCTGTTTATTAAACATGTTGGTTTGTATGAATAAAGGTAAGTTGATGTATTGTTACTGGTAAATGTTTAAAGGCCTAATAGAGTGTAAGTATAAGTAAGTATGGTATTGTATGTTATTATATGACTGTTTTTGTTTGTTTTGGGTCCAGGTTGTTTTTTTGGTGAAAAGCACCTTAGCTTTCCCCCTACAAAACAACTTATAAAGAGGGGAGGTGTTACATACAGCACTGATGTTACCTGTCTGTCATGGGTTGGAGGGAAAGTTCCATCCTATGGGGAGTGGAAGGCGGGACATCAGGAGGAGGGGCTGTACTGTATATATATGGGGAGCGTGTGTGGAGAAGTTTAGAAGCTGGAGGAGAAGCTGGGAAGAAGAAGCTGATGTGGGAGTCTGTGTGTCAGACAGGGTACTACTGTGTGTCAGTCAGTACCTACCTGATAGGTTCAGGTGTCTGTATGGTTAGCCAGAACTGATAGGTTCAGGGTCTGTGCTTTATTTAAAGGTGTTCTGTGTGAACCAAACTGGTGTATGTATGATTGAGACTAAGCCACGTTACTGTATCTTATTCACTTGATCATTTTATTTTCCCTGTGTGTTCTTTAAATAAACCTTATTCTTTTATTTGTTGAAAATCCATTCCTGGTCTGTGTGACTCCTTACAGGGAATGGTTGGTGGCAGCTTAGTTAACGTGTGGCATATCCCAGTAGGTCTGTTATGAATAACAGATTCATTATAGTGTGATTTTTTGCTGTGTGTAATCTCCAGTTTTGCACACCAAGTGGAGTAAAAAAATTAGTCTTAAAGCTGTTTACACATTTATTGTGATGCACCCAGAACACTGAATAATTTGGGACTCTGTACAATCCTCTTATGTGAAATGTAAGGTTTTCTTTTCTTTTTTCCTTTCTTTTCTTATAGAACCAAGATTTTGTATATTGTTCACCTTCTCTTGCTACCAGACATTTTTAACACATTTCTTGTCATATTGGTTGACCCAATTACCTATAAATGACATGTTTTCTTTGCCTTGCTGTGCTCATTGAACAAACTATCATTTTTGCAACATAGAATTTACTGCTTTTATGCTCACATACACACACAAACAGTACTTGAATGTCACAAAGTTAATGTTGCCACATGCATAGAGTCATGCACCTTAAATCCTGAAGATTTATAGATTTATAAACAATATGGGGAAAGTGAAACATTTTGTGTCTCTTTGCTTGTTCTCTTTCTTAATATTAACAGGTAGGAATTGACTGAATTATTTGGCCCAGATTTGGGGTAGAATGTGTATCTGTAAAAAAGCATCCTGATGTCCAGGATGGGAACTAAAATTTTTGAATTGGGGGAAAATATTGGAATGTCTGTGGGCTAGCTACATTTATAAGGTGGCCCAAGGATTTCTTCCACATTTTCCTCTTTTTCATTTGTACTTCTGAAAAGCCTATCAGTGGCTTTACTAAACCAGACAATCCTGCTACAAGGAGCTTTGAACATTTTCTCATATATATAATAGCAGTACTAGGAGTAATACTAATAATGGGTGATCAAATTAATTCCAACCTGTGGTGACCTGCCAGAGTTTTCTAGGTATGAAGTATGCCTTGCACAGGTTTGAGCAGCATTTTGGTTATACATGGATTTTCTTTAAATAAATAAATAAGTAAATATCCCAATAAACAAATATTAAATAAATAAATACAGTGCCCCAGGCCCACTAGAACCCCATGAGTGTCATAGTGGTCACTTGCCCCCAAACACAAAACCTCTAAGGCAACCTACAGAGAAGGGGGTCATAAGGACCTTTAAGGCTCATTACGCATGGTACTATATGGAAAGGTTTGTCAGTGCTATAGATGAGAATCCAATAGACAGAACTGTGTGTGGGTCTGTGTGGGTCTATGTGTGTGTGTTTGTGTACCAACTGTTTAGGCCTTGTAGTTACATTTTTGGAGTTATGCACAGATTTTGTACTCCATGGGGATCTGAGAGAAGTGTACTGTTTCACCAATCTTGCTTTCGGGTGGCATTCTGGGACTGTGAAGCTTGCCTAACACTGTACGGATTACAAGGTACATAAGTCCATCAGCCATACATATTTCAAAGTGATCTTGGCTGGCTCCCGTTCTTGAAGCCATAGGGAGAATCAATCTCCCAGCTCCTGTTTCTAATCAGATATTCTACCTACTGAGCTCTATCACATGGCTAAATGCCTGCATAAGGCTCTTGAGGACAAAGCCGCTAGGCTTCAGTCCTAGACCAGCTGGGACTGAGCTTCAACAGCTTACACTGTAAGCAGTACTTGCATGAATTCTCCCTTTCATCTATCCTGTGTTTAAGCAATGTCTTACGTGCATTTGGAATGATCTCACTTTTCTATGCACATTTTCCAAGGGGCACACTCTCCTCCCAGATACAGCCACAGTTATCCACCAATGTGTAGATTCTGGAAAGCAAATATTCTTTGGCCCATCAGTTGAGAAAGTGCAATTTGGGGGAAGGGAAGGAAAAAAAGTTGTTGGAACAGATCCATTGCAATGTGGGATGTGTGCATAGGCCTCTGATTCCTCACACTGCTATGATGCATCACTTGCAGTTGGGCCAGGGAGAAGGAGGAGAAACAGGAAAGATTGGGGCACTTAATTTTCAGATACTACCATTAAAGTAACGATTTCCACCAAGATGCTGCTAAATACAGATTTTGAAAAGACAAGACAGAATTAGAATATATGAACATCCTTCAGCTTCGATCCCATAACTGTACCTTTTCCTTTTTTGAGTACAAGCATCACCACAGGAAGCAACTCCTGTTCTGAAGTTTGTCAGCAGGTGTAAGATTCTGAGTTTCTACTGTAAAAAAGGAGGGAGGGGAAAAGGTTCTATATTCTTTCTTTCTCTTTCCAAAGCAGCTAGTTTTCTTTTGTCACCATGAGTCATACCGTAATTGCTGTTGTGACAGATTGCTGAGGAAATGTGAAAAGCCAGGTTCTCTGGAGCAACGGAGGCATATAAGAAGTAGAGATTTCATTTATTTAAAATATGTGAATAAAAGGGAACAGTGGGTTCTAAAAATGTAGGCAAGAAATTACTATCTGTTTTCTATCACCAGAATGAATCAAAAATCAATATTGCATATAGTACGACAGTCCATACAGAATAAAGAGTATGCAAAGGATGTTTAAAGAGTTGCAAGCAGCAGATGACTTGACCTTATAGTACTTCATGCAGTTAAGAGAATTAGGAGGTCAAACTCCAACAGCATCTTGCCCACCCAGGTGTAAATGATAGTTACATGACATGACATTTTTAAAAAATGCTGTCTTCTTTCAATCATTTCAGCAAAACTTTTCCATAGAGAGCATGGCTTAAACATTAGGTACTTCATGGGGACAGTTTAAAAATGAAACTGATTTCTGCCATGAGTTACAATCAGACTTTTGCTTTGTATGCTTAAGGTACTTTTAGTGGATCCTATTCAGATGGCAAAACAACCAGAGTAATTTCATGGAATGTTCAAAGGTTTCTAGAAAGATTCATGAGATTTCCCAGCAGGATTTGGCACATATCTGGTCTTGTTGTTTAGTCGTTTAGTCATGTCCTCTAATTATTTTAGGAAAAAGTGTCATCTTGTAAACAGAAAAATACAGTATATATTTCTGTTAATAAGTACCTGCTATTTTTCTTTTATTTCTTATTATTTACTAAAAGATTGTATTATTTTAATTTTTTTCTACACAAATCTAAATCAAATGCATAGGCCTCTTCTGTTGTTGTTTAGTCATTAAGTCGTGTCTGACTCTTCGTGACCCCATGGACCAGAGCACGCCAGGCCCTCCTGTCTTCCACTGCCTCCCGGAGTTGGGTTAAATTCATGTTGGTCGCTTCGATGACACTGTCCAATCATCTCATCCTCTGTCGTCCCCTTCTCCTCCTGCCTTCACACTTTCCCAACATCAGGGTCTTTTCCAGGGAGTCTTCTCTTCTCATATCTGGTCTATCAATGATTTTTGCTCAAAGTGAAATTTCTAGTGATTTCTGAATGCCCTGAGAAGCAGAAACACTTTAGGAATTCCAATCTGCATCTCAGTCTGTGTTTACTGGAGTATGATAAATATGTGGGGCAGCATACAGACCAGGGGTTAAGAACCTCAGGACCTAGGACCAAATTCCAGGGGCCTCATCTTTTCATTGATAACATGATTCGATTGTCTTCCAACTTTTCTACATTTTTTTTCCCATTCTAAAAAAAAAAAAAATGATATTCTTCTCCTGAAATTGAGCTATAGTTACTCATAGTTTTAAACCAATCTGTGCTGTTTTTCTTCCAAACCTTTGACTTTATTCCTGCCCACCACTAGAAGGTAATCCTGGATAACTGCAGGAATGTAGCCTTGGAATGAATGAAGCTCCTCACTCCTGAGGTGGAACCATATTGGAAATGTCCTTTTTAGTGGATAGTGAGCTTAATGCTTTCTCTGAGAGATAGCTACAAAACTTCTGAAGGGCACAAATCAACTGGATTCCAAATTGTGCACCAAAGTACACTACTATGTTTTGTGAAGAGACGTATTTTTTGTGAAGAAACGTATTTTTAAAACCAACCAACATATTGAAAGTGCCCACCAGATGATGCTTAGAGGCACTGTGAAGCACAAGTTCTCACGTGAACATATTGGAAATGACATCATCCTGAGGCCATGGCTTAGGATATTCTGAATTTCCTTTATACAGCCCAAGCCACTGCCAAAAGATACGAGGGGGTGCTAGAAGAGTGGCCTCATCTTGCACCTCAACTAGAGCTGATCCATTTGTTTGTGTTTTTTAGTTTGATTTAGTTTATAGTTTAGTTTTCTGATATATTATTTCCATTCCAAAGGTCCTCCACCTCTTGAGACAGCAGTCATCAAGTCTTCATTGATCTGACATTCTTAAGTTAGAAGTCTCATTCTGAAAGTGGACCGCATAATTAAATATTTAGCTCTCATTATAACTGTATTTGTTGCCACCATCAGAAAGCACTGTCAGCAGCAGAAAAAGTCAGCCTGTGACAAAGGCAAGCACTTTCCTCTAAGTGCTGGCTAATGGTGAAATTGTCTCTGTATTATTATTGGTAGTTTACTTCAAGGATAATGTGCTATCTGGAGACTGAGCGATCGGTAGTTGAATAAGGAAGAAACATGCTGAATGAGATAGGCTGCCCTTCCCTGTATAAGCTCTAAAAAGCTCACCCCTAAGACACACATATTTATGTTCTCACCTTTTCTTTCCCAGTATCAAAAGATTTCAATGACTGAATCATTTGCAGAATGAATTAAACAAGTAATGTTTTCATTATCACTCCACCTTTGTGTTAGTGAAATGCATCAGGTGTTACATATGCATCAGGTGTTACATATCTGAGAATGTCCACATCTAACATGAAAAGCGTGTGGATCACATCTATGTGGAATCTAGATGATTAATCCCTTTTGTGTAGAAGGTGATCGGGGAGTGGAGGAAGAAGTGTGAAGAATTGGTGTTCCTTTTAATGACTCAACTGCAATGAAGGTGGCAATAGTGCTGCAACAAGGCAGAGAGAAAGAGTGAGGAAAGAAGAGACAAAGACTGCAGTTTAAAGTAGTGTGAATAGAGAAGAAAAGAGTCATTGTGGAGAAAAGGAGGATACCAAGTGTTCACTGGTATGTGTGTGCACACAGGTTGTACAGAAAATTGCCTCTGAACACATGCAAAGTACCTTTCCTTCCTAACCTTTCATCAACCTTCTCAGGAATCCAAGAAAACAGTTTAGGCTCAGAAGCCCCAGAACTATATTTGGGACATACCTCCTTTAGTGCTTTGCTTTGCTGCTTCGTGTCTGAAAAAGTGAACTTGTCCACAAAAACTCACATTTATTTATTTATTTATTTATTTATTTATTTATTTATTTATTTATTTATTTATTTATTTTATTTTATTTTATTTTATTTTATTTTATTTTATTTTATTTTATTTTATTTATATCCCACCTATCTGGTCATGTCAGGACTACTCTAGGCAGCTAACAACATTAAAAGATAATACAAAAAAATATACGTATAAAGACAATTTTACATACCAGAAATACTGAACAGAATGGGAAAGCTGAAGGAGAGGGGGGGGAGAAAAAAAGAAAAAAAAAGGGCGTCAGTAATTTAGGCCTGCCTAAACATCCATGTTTTTAACTGATTCTTAAAAATACCCAGTGAGGGAGCCACGCGAACCTCAGGAGGTAGGTTGTTCCAGAGGTGAGGAGCCACCGCCGAGAAGCCCCGATTTCTTGTCTTCTCCTTCCGGGCTTCCCTCGGCGTTAGGTTCCTCAGCATCACCTCCTGGCTCGCATGAGTGACACGGGTAGATCTTGGCGGGAGAAGGCGTTCCGCCAAGTATCGAGGTCCTAAACCGTTTAGATCTTTATATGTGAGCATCGACACTTTGAAGTCGATGCGGAATCGGATGGGCAGCCAATGCAATGCATTAAAATATAGCAGTTAGTCTTTAAGGCGCCACAATGTTTTCATCTTTATTTATTCATTTATTTTGGTTATGCTTGAGCTTCTTTAGAATGAGTTCTGTCTTGATTTGATCAAGCACCCACTTATCTCCCACTCTAAAAACATTATGTTACTGATTCACTTCTACTGGGGGGGACCAACTTGGCCACTTATTTTAGACATTCAAAACCTGAACTGCTTTCCTTTGGAATTAGGTAAAATGAACTGCCTGCCTTTTAGTGTGTACGCAGCATTACACTGAATTTCTTTTACAAGCATGGCAACCACATAAGTATGATCTTAATGTGTCAAAGGCAGAGACAGAACTTCAGTGGAGAAATTCTCAAGAGGTAAGGAGATGAGTTATCAGCCAGCATATCCATAATGTGGGGGAAAACAAATACAGATCAACTGAGAATTCAGTTGCCCTTAGAAAAGAATTCCCATCCCTTGTGGTCATTGCTATACAGTTTAACAAGTTAACTATATCTTGCACAAAATTCCACAGTTGAACTACATGCTGTGTAGTTCTTTTTATCATTCCTGAATTGGCTACAATTTAATATAAGTGAATGAATACTATCAAGCAGTAGTTTCTTGGACCAGTGAACTTTTAAGCACAGTAAGCTGAAGATAGACTTACTGAATAATACATTTATTACACAGCTGAAAATAACATAGCAATATAGGAAAACCTCACAGCCACAGAGACTTTAAAAATACTCTTCGAACAGCAAATGGGTCACTGCTTCCTAATCCTTGCTCATTCAAACATCTCTTTTGATGATGTTAGGAGTCTAGTGATGACAGGATACTGGTGATGTGATGGGTACGACATAAAACAGAAGCAAAGGTCATGTGAGTATGTCACTCCCATTGTCTGATGTACAAAAACTGTAATGCAAAAAGTACAGCAAAAGTGTGATATAAGAAGATTAGATGTCAGCTGTAGCGGTCTAATGAACAGATTAATGTACATGGATTTACACTGGTTTTGTCTCATTGTCTTCTTTGGTACCAAACTATTTTAAACTTTGAGCACTGTCAATTCAGTAGGGGCTGGATTACTTATCACTTTACATTTCCTAGGACAGTTGCGAGAGTTGCATAAGAAGGGAGGGAGGAAAAGAAATAAATTGTGAATTAAAAACTGTTTTCCTGAACTACTGAACTGGTGTCAGTAAATGGATAACAGAATGATCTGGATTACATACACAGATCATCATGAGACTTCAAGTACTGGGTAGAAAAAAATGGGATGATTTTTTTTTAAAAAAAGCACTTGCTAATTACCAAAATCCTAATGATTATTAAGAATAAATGTCAAGTGACAACTTTTTAAAAAAGTTTAACACATTTTATTAAAATTGAGGGGAAAAGGGGAATATGGAGTCTTCCTTCTTAAAAGGATGAATGTGCTGCATTCTCAGCATTAAATTTTGGAAATCTAATATTGCTGGTAAATTCTTTTAACTTCCACTTTCCATCTCTAGATATTCTGGTATATGATATGTGACTTGTGACTGAGGAGGGGTGTTCCCACCTAGCATTTTGAGCTCAGCCTTTCTATGACCACAGGTTCCCCGCCCCCAAAATATGTTTTTTCCCCCCACAAAGCCTACAAGCTTTTGGTCTCTTTATTGCAAACTGGCTCCATGGCAGATTTTACTGGGCAAAGATGCTTTCAGCAATTTCCCCAAAATGTGCCCACTTCCTATTTACCACAATCATCAATGCCTTTTGTTTTACCCCTCTGGTAAACTGCACAAAACCATCCTATAGTGATGCACGAATGGCCTTTTGAATTTCTCCACCCTTTCTATGAGTAGAGCATTTCATTAAATTTCTCCAGGACAAGGAGAAATTCTCCAAGAGATGGGGCTTAGCCCTGTTCTTTATTCAGACACACTGAAATGGCAAGAATAGCAACCATACTGGCAGACTGGCCACCATTTTCTTTCCTCCATAATAGCTTCCAGCTAGTGTTACAATAGAGTGTTGTAGTGGTGGTGAGGACAGACAGGCAGGCAACCACCAGAAAAATGATGGTAACACTTTGGAAATAATTTCTATTTCTAGGGGAGTAAGAAAATGAAAAATCCCAGTATGTATCTCAGAAATATGTCTTCTGAGAAATTCTGACTCAGTACTTGTCTTTCTTCAAGGTTGAGCCTCCAAAATGTTATAGTTTTGTGTTGTCGTTGTAAACAGATTCTCTACTGCAGCTGCTTATTATATAGCTCTGTCCTTGTAAGACTCATGGCAGGCATGAACATGGTTCATGCTATATCCAGCCTCAGGAGAAAGGTGAAGCTAGTACTGTGCCATAATTTGTCCTCCAATTTCCACCAGTTTTTTCCCCTCCAAATTTGCCTTCGTGTTCCAAGGTGATTTATTTTGTTTTTACTTATTACACAGCAACACACTGCAGCTTCCCACACTCCATATTTTAAATGAGCCCTGCAGAATAAGTTACCTCATTGAAGGATGAGAAGCTAGAGTAGGAAATGGCTGACTGTCACTCAGACAATTAGACAATGGCAGATAAGACATTCTTACCCACTTCCAATGGCAGACAGAGCTTTGGGATGGAAGGTTTTGCCAATTTTCTCATAAAAGTATTTTACTTTTTCCACAGATGGGTAACTATGATGTATTTAATAGAAGAGAATGCTCTTGGGCATTGCCAGATAAAGATATTTTGCCTCCTGAGTCTCAATAACAAATGGTGGCCCCTTCTGTCAGGAATGAGACATGCCAAGATGAGTGAATGGATTTTGACACCTGGGGGAGAAAATACCAAAAATATCTACTTTCCACTCCTGGGAGTAAAAGCAAAGTGAAAACAAATTTAAATAATGAAACTGGTTGTGGTTTTATGGCCACCAAAATCAATTATCTGCAGCAGTCTAATATTAAGGCTGGTCCTGACTTTGAAATATCACTGGGATGGAGTTTCCTGATCAAATTTCCTACTTTCATGGCCCCATGCCTTTAACGCCATAACCCATACTGCATTCCACTTGTTCATGCTAGAATGTGAATGTATTTTTGGAGCTCATCTTTATAGATAATTATTATTTAACTGTGGATGCAATCAGACAGGCATTTGTCCTGCAGTTTGGTTGGGGGCAGGCTGGCTTGCTCCTTTTCCAAGCAATCACATGATGTCCATTTCATCACAAACCAGCCTGCCCTGATCAATGCTTATCTGCAACTTTTTGGGTCCCTGTCAGAGGCTACTGCTGTGTGTGTGTGTGTGTGTGTGTGTGTGTGTGTGTGTGTGTGTGTGTGTGTGTGTGTGCATGCGCATGTGCGTGCACGCGCGCACAGGAGCATTTTGTTTTGTTTCAGTTCTAGCGTGTATGATCACAAGGATCAGAGCAAAGCAGCTGGTTGACTGTCCCTTTGTTGAAGCCACTTAACAATCTTGAGAAATGGGAACCTTGCTTGTCGCTTGCCTACAGAGGAAGTTTTCCATTTTAAAATTTGTTCCTAATACATCAGCAATGGTTGGAAAGGGATTTTAATAAGCCCTTTCAAAGCAATGCTGATGTGCTCTGTCAGTTGGCAATAATTAGAAAGAAATGTAAAATTTCCTCTCCCCTTCCCTCTTCAGATGAGCAGGAAGGAAGCTTGCCATTTCTCAAGATTTTTAAGCTGCTTAGGCAAAACACAGAGGAGGATTTCGTTTGTTTGTTTTCCTCCATTAAAAGGAAAAAATTGGTCTAGATGAACAATCTCAACTTGTTTTTGTTTTGCCATAGACCTTTTAGCAGCTCCCATTGAGAATGGCTGGTCTAGATCAGTGGTTCTTAACCTTTGTTACTCGGATGTTTTTGAACTACAACTCCCAGAAACCCCAGCCAGCAAAGTTGGTGGTGAAGGCTTTTGGGAGTTGCAGTCCAAAACTCCTGAGTAACCCGAGGTTAAGAACCAGTGGTCTAGATCATGCCCTCCCTATAGAGATCCACCTGCTCTGACACTTTTGGCTTTTTAGCGCCAGGCAAAGACCTTTCTGTTTAGCCAGCATTTTAATTAAATAGTATTCTTTAGCAGGCCATAGGAGCAGCAGGATTTATTAATATTAATGTTTTAATGACTATTTTTAATATAGGGTATTATTACAATATTGCCTATTTCTAATGTTTTTAATGTTTTTAGAGTTTTAGTATTGTTGTACGCTGCTCAGAAACCATTGGTAATGGTTCAGCTAAAAAAATATCTTGTAAATAGATAGATAGATAGATAGATAGATAGATAGATAGATAGATAGATAGATAGATAGATAGATAGATAGATAGATAGATAGATAGATAGATAGATAGATAAATAAATAAATAAATAAATAAATAAATAAATAAATAAATAGTGTTATTTGAGGAGTGTTGTGATCAATCCTTGCACATGGATGCAAGGATTGCCCCTAATGACATACCAAACCTCGAAGCAGTCCTCTTTAGAACCATCTAGACTGGTCTAAACTGGGATACCTGGGCCATCTAGTAACACCGTGTTTCAGAACTTCTATATGCCATCAAAAACAGCACCAAAATACAAACAGATATTTTTCATGTTTTATTGAGAAGGATGCAGTTCACACTTCCTATTAATGAGAGCTAATAATGTAGGTTTTAAAATCAACATAGTTAAAGAAACAATGTTTCTGATTAATGTCTTAATTACAATGTAGCATGCACTCTGCTGAAGGAAAATTTAGTGCATTTGTTTTTTTTAATAAGCTAACTGCAATAGAATGGCATTTTAAAAATGTACTCAGCTGCAAAATGCATAGGTTACTTCATCTTCTGCATCCTTTCCCATGTGTGTGCATGTGCCAAGGCCTCTCATTTCTGTAAATATATTAGTGCCTGGACTGATCAATCAGTCTATTTCCAAGCTGTCTTGACTTTTATATACATTCACTGTCACTACCCCACTTCTGCATTAATCAGTAACTTTTAAAAACTGCACAAAGATCTGTAATATGAGACATACATTCATGTTTCATCACAAAGTATGTATCCCTAAATGTATTTTTTAAATAGATGCTTTATAAAACAATATTTTTTTCAGCAGAATATTGACTGAAATCCAGTAGGTCCACGAAATCAATGGAACTTAAAAAGAAGTTGACTCACCAAAGAAATGGGTGTGTTCTAGTTGCAACTTATTACTGGATTTCAGAGAAGTGTGAAATTTGATGTACAGCTGTGTTCCAAACCACACATTAGTTTTCAAGGTACAGACTAGTTCAGCTTATATTGGAATCATGTTCCTGCAGAACCCCCAGTGCTGGAAGGATACACTTCCTCCGTTCTAACTTCCGTGGCGCAGTGGTTAAACCGCTGTACTGCAGCTAAAACTGTGCTCACGACCAGGGGTTCAAATCCCAGGTAGCCGGCTCAAGGTTGACTCAGCCTTCTATCCTTCTGAGGTCGCTGGGGGGGGGGGCAATGTATAGCCTGCATAATTAAATTGTAAACCGCCCAGAGAGTGCTTGAAGTGCTATGGGGCGGTATATAAGCAGCATGCTTTGCTTTGCTTCCTTTTGAGCTCTCCTTGCTTCGAGATGTTAGTTCATCTAATAATTCTGTAAACTTCCATGACCCATATCCTTTTATGATGCTGTGTGGGGGAAAAAGGGAAGCAGGAACATGTTGCTAACATACTTGTCACAAGCTCCAGCTAAAAGAACTTTTTGACTCAATAAATATTTTTTCTGTCCGAGGCAAAGTACAAAATGATACCATTTTCCTTTCCAGATGCAGAAATGGACTAGATTGTCAGTTCCAAAGCCATCCCATTGTCACCTCACCCCACCTGAATTTTGAGGTGGGAAGCAACTTAACTCAGATAATGGGACACCCATGCAATAGACACTCTAATCAATCAGGAGGAGACTGAGATATTTTCACTCCCCCTCCTACACTCAGTTGCCATACTGAAGTGTGGGGATATAGGTTTTGTAGTACTTCTTTCCTAGGACTTGCAGGTATTTTGTCTCGGCCAGAGGCCTAGGTGTTGTTGTGTAAGAAGACTCAAAGCCACATCTCAAGACTGATAGACATAACATTCCTTGCTAATGGCCTACTAGCCTGGGAATGAGAGACAGGAGCTGTGGACAGGTTGGTCGTAGACTTGTGAACAAAGGACTGTATGCTGATTGGATACCATCATGAAGCAGATACTTTGATTTAAGTTACTATATGGAAAGGGGGGGTTAAGTAGAAGATGGACGACAAGTTTGAAACCTTTGTTGACTGATTGGGATATTTTAGCCATGGTGACTTAGAATAGTCTAGTCATTAAATAGTAAAACTACTAGCTAGTTAATCATTTTATTGTTTTATGAGAAAGTCTTACAGAAGCTTACTTAATACGTAGAAGCTTAGCATTTAATCAGTATAATTGTATCTTTTTTATTTCTTTTGTTTTATAACGTTTTACTCTTTTTGAATAAATATTTTATACTTTACCCAAGTGTGATTCTTGAGGGAAAGGGTGAGAGTGCCTAAAGGATGTGCCTTAGCCACAAAGGCTATATTTGCTATTCTTTGTTATTTGAGTGTCTTACCTGGTAAGGCTGGTGTGCAAGGTTCAAAGTATACAGCTAAAGAGTTTAAAGCTTAAATAAAATAGTAATTGGAAATCTAGGGACAGAAGCCTTCCCATAGTTGCCCAATCACAGATGCTTTAGCTCTCACCCAATCTATAGAAAAGGTGTTGGACATCAGGAACTACAGTTTGACTCCTTCCCCTAGTGCAGTGGTCCCCAACCTTGGGCCTTTAGATGTTCTTCAACTACAACTCCCAGAAGCCTTCACCACCACCTCTGCTGGCCAGGATTTCTGGGAGTTGAAGTCCAAGAACATCTGGAGGCCCAAGGTTGGGGACCACTGCCCTAGTGGAATGGCTTCTCTAAGGAGACACTTTCCTGACATGAAGATATAACTTTCCAAGGGCAGTTTGTAGGTTGTGTAAGGGGGCTTACCTCATGCATTATGGACCTTGCTGTGCATTTTGGAAGAACCAAATACCCATGAACCCATGCCCATTTAAAAAAATTCTGAATGATAAAATGTCATGCAATTCAAAAATATTCAAAAATATATTTTGATGAAGATAATGCTTACACTGCAAAAAAAATGCGGTATTTATAAAAAGGCCTGAAAAAGTCCCTTCTGAGAAAAAGGGGAAAAAAGGAAGAACCCACCCCCCAAAAAAAACTTAGCTTGTAGAAGAGGTAGCCATGCTAGTCTGTACAAGCATCATAAATAAAAACAGAATGATTGAAACATATATAAGAATAAAAAGAACAAATAAAAAAGACAAAACATGGTGTCACCTTAGAAACTAACTGTTATACGTTAATGTGAGTTTTTGTGGACAACTCCACTTCTTCAGACATAATAAGACAGAGATATTACATGGCATCAAAATACAGAGATCATGGTTGACTGGTTTGTTGGAAACAAAGTCAATGGATATTTAACAGTGGGGTGATAGCCTTTTTGATATACAGGTATATTCTACTGAACCTTGCTCTGTAAAGAAAGTAAAAACCTCTGTTAGGAATAACAATGGTAGAATAACATGAATGTTAATTATCCTTAGGAGATTGGCCTTTTACAATTGCTAATGACCTTTTCTTTATAGGAGGTCAGCTGGGGTAATTCACACATCACAACACAACTTGACACATACCAAGGATGGGATCAGAATGCAGGTGGGACTTAGAGAAATGTCAAAATAATTATGTGAATGTACATTCACAACCTTCTTGTAGAATGATGAAGCATAATTCGATTAATTTACACAATTCTTTTCATGTCAGAGCACCCAGTGTGGTGTTGTGGACAGAGTGTGGAACTAGGATCCAGGAGATCTGGGTTTGAATCTCCCTGGCCCCATGGAAATGATGGAGTGGGTGGAACTGGTAAAACCACTTCTTAAGTTTCTCACTCACCTTGAAAACCCTATTAGGATTGCTGTAAGTTGCTTCCTACTTGACAGCACAAATAACATAACGTAAAATTATCTTCATAGCTATAAAGACAGGTTACCATGGTAACAGAGGAGCCATCACAATGCATTTCCTTCCTTGATTACTAGAGTAGTGTTGGAAGTTCTGGGAATTCACAGCTTGCCTTTCACCTCGAGGCCTTTGTTCCCAAACATACAAAGCACCAGATCTGTCAGTTCTCCCATATGCCACTGAAATTTCGGTGCTATCAAAATTGCCTAGGAAGGATGCAAACTATTGTGATTTCTACATTCACAATGATGTTCAAATAGCATTACACTAGGGAAACATAACATTAGAAAAAAGAAATTCAAAGATCATTGTAACATACAGTATTTCTAACTCATTTGAAAAATTTCAAAATAAGCTGCAGCCAAGAAAAAAGAAATGCATCATTAGAGACCCTGATACCTGCTCCATCAAACAAACAAGTATAATACAACAAATAAAATAAAATAAACAAGGAAGAGCATCTCAGAAAGTAACAGAAAAGCAAAAACTTTCACTGGAAACTTCAAAGAGAATATAAGGCTTGTTTTTAGGCCTTCCTATTCAGGAAGCCTATCCGAAACCAATTCATGCATTTTTCAGTTCGGCAGTAACCTGAAGAAAAGAATCTCTTAGATTTAAAATAAAATATTTCTAGAAGAGGCCTAGATTGCATTTAGAAACCAAGACAGCATCTTAAAAAGCAGAGACATCACCTTGCCGACAAAGGTCCGCATAGTCAAAGCTATGGTTTTTCCAGTAGCGATGTATGGAAGTGAGAGCTGTACCATAAAGATGGCTGACTGCCGAAGAATCAATGATTTTGAATTGTGGTCCTGGAGGAGACTCTTGAGAGTCCCTTGGACTGCAAGGAGATCAAACCTAGGCATTCTGAAGGAAATCAACCCTGATTGCTCACTGGAAGGACAGATCCTAAAGCTGAGGCTCCAATTCTTTGGCCATCTCATGAGAAGAGAAGACTCCCTGGAAAAGACCCTGATGTTGGGAAAGCATGAAGGCAAGAGGAGAAGGGGACATCAGGGAATGAGATGGCTGGACAGTGTCATCAAAGCTACCAACATGAGTTTGACCCAAGTCTGGGAGGCAGTGGAAGACAGGAGGGCCTGGCGTGCTCTGGTCCATGGGGTCACGAAGAGTCAGACACGACTTAACAACTAAACAACAACAGAAGAGGCCTATGCATTTGATTTAGGTTTGTGCAGAATAAAAAAATTAAAATAATATAATCTTTTAGTAAATAATAAGAAATAAAAGAAAAATTGCAGGTGCTTATTAACAGAAATATATACCGTATTTTTCCATTTACAAGACAACATTTTTTCCTAAAATAATTAGAGGAAAAATTGAGGGTCGTCTTTTAAAGGGAAGGAAGCAGCCGAGCACGCGCTCAGGTGCCTCTTGCTGCTGCCGCTGTCACCCAATTGCCTCTTTCAGAGCTCACGGCTTGTCCCCTCCATGGCTGAGGCAGCAGCAGGAGGAGGAGGAGGAGGCAGAGACGGAGGTGAAGGAGCATTCACACATGCTCCAGTGCCTTTTGATGCCTGCCTCCCCCCCGCCCGCCCAATCACCACCTCCAGTGAGACTGAAGGGTTCAGCTCAGTCTCTGCTTTGTCCCCTCCATCCCCTCCAGGGGCGAAGACAGCAGGAGGCATAGGCGAAGGAGCATTCACACGTGCTCTGGTACCTCCGTGCTGCTGTCTCCTCCCACCCGTCTGATCACCACCTCCAGCAAGACTGAGGGTCTCCTCTTCCTGCCTCCATAGCAAAGGAAAGGGAGCAATGGCTTCTCTTCCTTTTTTGCTAGTTGAGAAACTAAGCTTTTCAAAAGGAGATGAAAAGCGGCAGTCACTTTGACAGCCGCTTTCCTTGCCTTTTGCCAAGGCATGGGGCTTAGCAAAAAGGGAGCCCTTTGATCCCTGCTTTTTTTTAATTTGAGGTTAGAAAAAGGGGGTTCATCTTATACTTTGGGTCATCTTGTAAACGGAAAAATATGGTACTTACTTCTCTTCTAATGGCTAATGTACATTGATCTCCCTTGCCCTCATGTTAATTCCAAAAAAAGCTTTGTGCAGTAGCTTTGGTAGAGGGATAAGACCTAGAATTCAGACATTCTGATGGCATAGAAACTCTACAGGAGGCAAAAGGGATAGGCAGGTTAGTTTCATACCTGTTCTTACCACCATCTGCACATGGAAGGGACTGAGTTTAAGGGAAATCTTTCTCTGTTGATGTGGACTCTTTCTGCACACAGTTTTCCTATCGAAGTGGTGGGCAATGGGCATGATGATGAAAAGGGGCTAGGTTGAAGTAATGATGAAGCAAGGTGGTAGATGGAACTAGGAATTTGTCTGTGTGTAGAGCTTCCATGCACCTCTGTATGTATGCATTTATTTTCTACACCTCACTTGAAAAGGCTCTTCGAGTGGCTTACATATATCATTTTTTTTTTAAAAAAGCACAGTTCCTACCTAGAGTCTTATACTCTAAAGAGATACAACAGGAAAGGGGAAACAAATGATGAGGAAAGTGTGGGAAAAGCTATTAGTCTTTCAGCAGATCAGAACAAGAATATAGTGGCTTGCTGATGAAGTCATAAAGATTCATACATCTGTGGGTATTCAGACTTGGGTCTGCCTTGTTTTAGTCTAACAAGCCTAATCACTACACTGCACTGACTTTTTAGAAGAAGAGTGAGCATAATGCAAGTTAGATTTTATGTAGCATTTCAGAGCATTTGAAATACTACACAGTATTTACCTCAGTAAACCTGCAATAACTGGTGGGGACCGCCAAGCTCCTGGCAAACAGTTGAGTGGTACAGATGTTGCATATGGCAGAGTGGGTAGCACTTCAATCAGCTTTTAACATGCCTGTGAGAACAGTTCTTTGCTGATGTACTGGTATATTAGTAACATAAAGATAAACTTAGCATAAGGTTTAAAAAAATGACTTTGTTGGCCTGATTGCTCGAACCACTTGATTATGCAATCGTACGAATGTCTGTTCACAAGTAAGCTCCTCTGAGTTCAATGGTCTGACTTCAACTTTGGGTTTGGTGCCTAAGCCACAAAACCACACGTGAAGACTGCAATTTTGTTCTGTGTTAAGAGCTGTTAGATGTTTGCCTTTTGCTCACAGACTTGCCTAAAGGGCAGGGTGGGCTCAAAACAGTTTGATAGTTTTTGTGTGAAGCAGAACAATTATGCTGTGAGAAGAAAATAGAATAATAAACTAGACATTCGGTCATGTTTGCTTCCATTGAACAAAATCTCCTGTACCAAAATCGGGCATTCTCATCCTTTCCATTGTAGTATCATCCATCCTTTCAACAAAATGGTCAGAATTAATAAATATATAGTATGTATTCTACAGTTCAATAGGGATGGGATTTTCTGGACTAGAAACACTATAACTCTCAATTCTGGGAGTTTGACCCACCTTACAGGCATCTTACAAATACATGAATGTGATGCACTTGGGAAAAAGGCCTAAATTAGAAGGCTTTGAGGCTAAGCTTTGCTCAAGCTTCTGGCCCAGAAATGAAGCTCTTTGCTAGCACTGGAACAACAACAGGGAGCTTGGTCTAGTTAAGCCACAAAGCCTCCTTATTGAAGCCTTTCTCCCTGGTGCATCATGTTCCGGTATTTGTAAGGTGCCTGTTAGGCAGGTTAAACTTTCAGAATGGAGAATTATGGTAGTCCAGAAAATCTGAAAATCCCATCTTAACTACTTAATAAAAATTAGACAGAGAAGCATATGGGAATCTTTGTTCTGTGTACCTTATCTTAGATTCCATCCCACCCACTCTGCACCAGTCTATTATTTTTTTGGGGGGGGGAGGGGAAAGGGAATGGTATATTTGCACAGGCACATAAAACTAATGAGGAGCAAGTGATTCTTCAAGTAGTAATTCATAGCACCCTTCCTCCATGTGTAGAGCCTTAGCTCCTAAGGGATGCAATTATGCTATGGCATTGCACAACAGTCTTCAGTACTGTGGCAGTCCTTGTAAAAGCTTCACTCATTGAAGCGACAAGAATTCCCAGGTAGGGCTGGATCAGAAAAGCTTCATTGTACATTGGAAGGTTCTCAGAGTAACTTTTCTTTTTTTAAAGAAAGAAAGAAGGAAAGAAAGAAAGAAAACAGCCCCAAAAGTCACATAAATGAAGGTGAAAAGGCAATAGTGATAAAAAAAATGCATAAACCTCTACCGCAGGCTTCCAAATACCTAAAAAATATCTATGCAAAATTGTCATCTCTATGCCATGCATTCATCTGTTGATCGAGTTGTAAAGTCATTGATCTACTGAATAACATCAGGTAGGCTTTTATCTTTCCAGTGTCATAACATTTTTTTTAGAGCCAGAAGACCAGCAGTTGTAAGATCGAATCCACGTAACGGAGTGAGGTCCCATTGCTTGTCCCAGCCCCTGCCAACCTAGCAGTTCGAAAGCATGTAAATGTGAGTAGATAAATAGGTACCACCACGGTGGGAAAGTAATGGTGTTCCATGTCTAGTCAAGCTGGCCACATGGCCACGGAAACTGTCTATGGACAAATGCTGGCTCTACGGCTTGGAGATGGGGATGAACAGTGCCCCCTAGAGTCAGACATGACTGGACCAAATGTCAAGGGGAACCTTTACCTTAGGACATAGAGAATCCAACTTTCACTTAGCAGGAAGTTAATTTCCAGAAAAATAATTTAAAAGCACCTAGGCATCCATTAAAGTCAGACAACAATCCATTATAAAATTAATGCAACTTATATTTCCTCCCCCAAAGAACCTACAATGGTACATGACCAAAGAATGTATTTAAGAGACCCATTGGACAAGTTGCAACCCCAACAACTAGATGAGTTACTTAGACCTTTACTATAAAAGCATTTTGGTATCAAGTACGTCTTAAATAAAACATGTATGTTTTATTTGCAGAGTACAGTGAATTGAACAGTGAAATGTGCACTAGTAAAACAGCATTAGCAAACTAAAACAAGTTCACAATTAACAAAATGTGAAAGTATTTAAAACCAGTTAAATGATTTAAAAGCAATGGCGTAACAACAGCACAAATCCTATATTTAACATAAGACATTGGGGATAGCTTTGAAACCAGAAACATCACCACAGTAGTTGTTTTTGACTTCTCCGACAACTTTATGACATAATTCATTATCAAGTACTACAAAAATTCTGTAATGTAGCCAAGGATGATACATTAATAGAAACTCTTTTGCAAAATCTGAGATTTGTCATCAACTTTCAAAAACAACAGAGCTCAAGGAAGACTTATTTATTTATTTATTTATTTATTTATTTATTTATTTATTTATTTATTTATTTATTTATTTATACATACATACATACATACATACATACATACATACATACATACATACATACATACATACATACATACCCTACCTTTCTCCTTAAAAAAGGACCCAAGGTGGCTTACATAACAAAAAAACCCCTGTAATATTTAAAAACTAAAAACAGTATGTTCGGTCTACTCTAGGGCAGTATAGTGGCTCTTGTTTCGTTTAACATCCACACCACTGATCAACTACTTCCTCAATGCACTAAAAGTTTTGCTTAGGCTGACAATCCCACATTTGCTGGCCATTCAGCCTACTTGCTGGTAGTAGATCCTCTATTAAGAAATTCATTAGAAGAACTTGATGTGTTATGAGAGAAATTAATTTGAGTCCAACTCAAGATGCCAAGTAGGCACCTTGATCAATTGTGGTTAACTGTGAGGGTATCCTGCTAGACCACTGTTCTGTTCCCACCCCCGCAAACCAGATGTTACTTTGGATCATACACTGACCTGTAAGAAACACTGCCAAAGTAGAAAGCAAAAAGTCCACAAGGAACAATATACTTCTAGAGCTATCACGAACCAGTTGGGGAACACAATCACAAACACTAAAAACTATAGCTTGACCCTATGTTACTCTGCTAGTCAGCCATGAGCCCAAGAGGGTTGATGAAAGCATGACTAGGGCTACAACATCCCCTGCATGGTCTCATTCAGCATGTGTATAGGATTATTTGTGTTAGTATGAGACATGATATAGTAACATGTACTATGAGATCTAGTATACTAGCATGTACAGTGGTGCCTCACTAGACGGTTGCCTCGCAGTACGAAAAACCCACAAGACAATTGGTTTTTGCTATCACTGTAGTGCCTCACAAGACATTTTTTCTATGACCGTGCTTCACAAGACTTTTTTTGAGACCGATGCTTCGCAAGATTTTTTTTTTTTGAGACCAATGCATAGGGAACCTCGCAAGACAATTTTTTTCACAAGACGACGATTTTCGCAGAATGAATTAAAATCATCTTGCGAGGTACCACTGTATATATAGGGGGTAGGGAAAAAGAATGTGTTGTATTTTTATGTTGCCGTGTTTTCCCGAAAATAAGACAGGGTCTTATACTACTTTTTGTTCCCAAAAAATGCAATAGGGCTTATTTTCAGGATATGTTTTATTTTATAGTCATGTCATCTTCTGGTTGCTGCGCAATGCTGCACAATGGTGGAGGGCAGGGTTTCACTTAACTACGGCTTATTTTTAGGATAGGGCTTATATTACGAGCATCCTGAAAAATCATACTAAGGCTTATTTTCAGGTTAGGTCTTATTTTGGGGAAAATAGGGTATAACCTGAAGAAACGTAAAATTTAGATATTAAAGAAGGAAGCACAGAAATGAAAAGTAAAAGAAACCTAACCCTCCATGGGTTATATGTATAACTGCAAACTGAACAGTGATACAAATATTGTATTTCACTTCTCATGAAACCCCCAAGATTCATATTACCTGACCACTCGGCTAGTTTATTTTCCCATGCGTGTGATAAAGCTGGCTGGTTTGAAGGGCTCCCTGTAGAAAACAGAGGAATACGTTATGCCTGAGGCTTATAAAAAGCCAATAAGCTGCTGTTATATACCAGATTTTCAGAACATTTCTTTATTTAAAAATTAGTTCTACCTATCACAGTAATATCTTTCCTCAAGTCTGAGATTAAACACAAGGCCTACGAGAATTACACAACACCATATGCAACAGAGATACAGTAGCTATATAACAATAACAACAAAAAGTGAAATATGGGGAGAATGTGAGAGACATGTCAAAAATGACAAAGGTCAACAACAGCTCCTCAAACTTAGAACTAATATTTTCAATAAAAACACAAATATCCAGCAGACAACATGAAATGATTGTGTATTAGATAATTAATTCAGATTATTATACAGTATTAGAGATAGGCACAAATTGTCAAATGGTGGTTCATTGGAAGTCCACAAACCACAAAGTTATGAATTTTTCCCAAACATACCACGAATAAAGTTGTTAGTTTATAAATATTTTTAAGGCAACTGGCCACCAGGAGGCCTGTGCACATGTTCCTACCTTTCAGCTGAGAGGTGGGAACATGCATGGAAGCTCCCTGGTGGCCTGATAGGCTTTAGCAGCTGGCCTATCAGGCCACTGGGGGCTTCTGTGCAGCTGGCCATGGAGGTGGGCTCTGTGCATGTCTCCCCTCTCAGTTAAGAGGGGGGCACATGTGCAGCTGCAGAGATAGGAGGCATGGCTCCTGGATGGGAAGCCTGGCTGCTGTCTTTCTAGATGGCGGTGGGTGACAGAGGATGAGATGGTTGGATAGTGTCATTGAAGCTACCAACATGAATTTGACCAAACTCTGGGAGGCAGTGGAAGACAGAAGGGCCTGGTGTGCTTTTGTCCATGGGGTCACAAAGAGTCAGAGACAACTTAATGACTAAACAGCAACACTGAACTAATAATCCAGAAAACAATCTTGAGATTGCCCAGGTGCACCAGAATTCCCTTTCAAATTGCCATTTAATCAACACACAAATGGCCATTAGTTAAACTCCAATGTAACACAGATTGCTGGTATGATTGTATAATCAGATCAAGATTCCTTTTCCTGATGATTTTATTTCATTGGTGACATGAATGATTGTTGTGGGTTTTTCGGGTTCTTTGGCCATGTTCTGAAGTTTGTTCTTCCTATTTATAGCTGTGGGATCAGCTTTTGTCCTTTTCAGGAGACGGGTGTTTGTGCTGGTCAGTATGTTTTTTGTTGTGGGTATATTGTTGTGATAAAAGGGAGAGATTACATGTCACTGTGATTGATGGGTGCCGTTAGCTGGTCTTTTGTGTGCAGTGATCACCGGTCCTTGTAGCTGGGTAGAGTTTGTCAACCTCTAGCAGGTTGTATTTTTCAGTGCTGGAAGCCAGGCTTTGTTGAGTTTTAAACTTTTTTCTTTTTTTGTTGAAGCTCTGCTGGTGTTTGTGGCTTTCAACAGCTTCCCTGTGCAGTCTAATGTTATGATTGCTGGTGTTGCCCAGGACTTCAGTATTTTGAAATAGAATTTCATGTCCAGCTTTTTAAAAGGCATGTTCAGCTACTGCCGATTTTTCTGGTTGCTTAGTCTGCAGTGCCTCTCATGTTCTTTGATTCTGGTGTGGATGCTGTGTTTTGTGGTTCCAATATATACCCGGCCACAACTGCAAGATATCCAGTATACTCCTGCAGTGGTGAGCGGTCCCTTTTGTCCTTTGCTGACCGTAATATTTGTCATATTTTTGTGGTGGGCTTGAATACTGTTTGTAGGTTGTGTTTTTTCAAAAGTTTGCCCATGCAGTCTGTGACCCCTTTGCTGTATGGCAGAAATACTTTGTGGGTGGCTGTTTTTCCTCTTCAATTTGTTGTTGTTTTCTTGGTTTGGTGGCTCTTGTGATTTCAATCCTGTGATGTGACATGAAATTAGCAGCCAGTCCGAGCTGATTCTGATTTTTGAAATTCCCGATTTAAAGCACAGAGGAAATGCTGGGGATGTGATGCATATGTGCTAAATTCCCTGTTCTCATCCACACAGGTTTGTCTTAACACAACAAGAGACCCCAGAGTGCAATTTTCAAACCCTGCAGAAGTATTTGCCTTCAGGTAAGACTAAGATAAGGAGTGTTGTTTTTTTCTCATAAGGGTCTCTGCAATTTTCATGAATCACCACTGTGTAAAACTTGTGTCATTTCATTTTTGAGAAGCAAAGCAAGTACCTGCACAGCAGGCATTGAGTAGCTGGCTGATTGTTTTACAAAATGAAAACTGCCATTGTAACTCAACAAGACATTGCAGCAAGGAATTATCAAGCCCAGCGAGTTTCTATCCTCTAAGTCAGAATGAGACAAGAAGCAGTATTATTTTCTCACGAAGGTTGCTGAAATTTGTGCAAAACGAACAGATCAAGATCTATTAGAAAAAGAGATAAACAACTCAGAATGTTTTTAGCTAATGTAAATGGTTTAAACTCAACCCAAATACGTAAAAGAATTTACGAATAGATACAGAAATTAAAATTGGACATTATCTGCCTTCAAGACTTATAGTATGAAAATCAAGAATTGTTTTATGAAAAACACCAAAAAGAAATGAAATAATATGTATTCTCGAAGGCTTTCACGACCGGACTCGATGGTTGTTGTAGGTTTTTTGGGCTGTTCTGGAGGTTTTTCTTCCTAAGGTTTCACCGGTCTATGTGGCCTACATCTTCAGAGGACAGGAGTTAGAACTCTGTCTTCTGGTGTAGTATGTGGGATAGTTGACTATTTGTACCTGTGGGATCAGCTTTTTGTCCTTCTCAGGAGATCGGGTGATTATGGTGATCAGGGTGTTTTTTGTTATAAGTGTATTGTTGTGATAATGGGGGAGATGATCTATCACTGTGATTGATGGGTGTTGTTAGCTAGTCTTTTGTGTGCAGTGATCACTGGTCCTTGTGGATGGGTTTGTTGACCTTTTTGCAGCACTGTCTTTTTTCAGTGCTGGAAGCCAGGCTTTGTTGAGTTTTAGACTTCTTTTTTGTTGAAGATCTGCTGGTGTTTG